>NC_045439.1:159166815-159197754 GCF_002776525.5 Piliocolobus tephrosceles
TTTAGTTGTCCTTCGTATAATTTTGAAATACCCACATAATTAAGGTTCAGTGTTATATGGTTGGTTGGTTTTGTTGTTGTTCAGCATTTTCTTTTCTTTAACCACTACTAGGTGTTTCAGGCTAACTCTGTATTTAATTGTACTACAGGCTAACTGTATAATTGTGTAATTTCTGCTAATGTTTCCAATACCATATAATCTAATCCAGCACCACATGAATGATGTATGTAGTCTCTTACTCTCCCTGTGAAGAAGTTGATGTTGTTCTCCCAATCATACTGCCTAAACATACATATACATGCACAGTGGTTTCGGAACAGGTAACTTATACCCCAGTGGGAAACAATTTTACCAAGTAAAGTACAGCAGTTAGGTATAAATACTTTGGCTTTTAGCCTTGGCATGTCCACTTATTACCCAAGTTACTTAGGTCCATTGCTTTCCTCCACTTTCTTTAGTGAGGTTATTCCATACATTCATTACATAGTTATATTATTTTTGGGGACATTCCTCCTTGGAAACCCTCTACCTACTAAATAAGGTTTTATGTTTGCATAATTTAGTACACTCTTTGTGTTATAAAGTTCTTCAGGATTCAGGAAACGTTATTATGTATCCACCAATACAGTATCAGAGTAATTTCACTGCCCCAAAGAAACCTCCTGTATTTCACTGATTCCACCTTTCTCTCCCCCAAGCCCCGTGATACCACCAGACTCTTTGCTATCACTATACTTTTTTCCTTTTCTAGAGAGTCACATAGGTAGAATTACACAGTATTTTGCGTTTTCCAACTTGTGTTTTTTCACATAGCAATATACCTTTGAGATTTTTGAAGTATATATCATGTTTTTTTAGACTGCCCGTCCCCTATTGTTGCAGGACAGGTGAGCCCCAAATTTGGGCCTTCAACAGGCAGGGTTCTTGGCTTTGCCCAGGAAAGTATTTAAGGGCAAGCCAGTGGTGATAGATGGCAGTCTTTTATTGAGCAGTACTGCTCCTTGATAGAGCAGGGCTGGCCGGGCTCGGTGGCTCAAGCCTGTAATCCCAGCACTTTGGGAGGCCGAGACGGGCGGATCACGAGGTCAGGAGATCGAGACCATCCTGGCTAACACGATGAAACCCTCTCTACTAAAAAATACAAAAAAAAATAACAAAAAACTAGCCGGGCGAGGTGGCGGGCGCCTGTAGTCCCAGCTACTCTGGAGGCTGAGGCAGGAGAATGGCATAAACCCGGGAGGCGGAGCTTGCAGTTAGCTGAGATCCGGCCACTGCACTCCAGCCCGGGCGACAGAGCAAGACTCTGTCTCAAAAAAAAAAAAAAAAAAAAACACTAAGGTAAAACTACTTTCAATTACGTGTAAATTGAGGGGTGGACCAATGAAACCTAATGGGCAGGTTATTCAGAACTTTCCAGGACAGGAGCAGTAACTTCTGGCTTGTTACCATGGAAAGAGGTGGTAAATTCCAGGTTGTTGGCATGGAATTTGTAAACAGTCATGGCGCTGGAGGGAATGTCTCATGCCGGTCAGCAATGAGGACAACCAGGGATCCCTTTGTCGTCTTTTGCCCCTTTCTTCACTGTATGCTGTCTGGACCTGATCTCATTTTGATCGGCAGGATTGTGACTAGAAAACAACTTGCCAGTCTCCTACCTCATAATGGCAGAAGGCATTGAGCATCTTTTCGTGTGATTTGGATATGACTGTAGCTTTCTTGGAGAATTGGGTATTTGAATAATTTCCGTTTTTGATTGAGATATATGCCTTTTTATTTTTGAGCTCTTAAGATGTTGCCGTATATTATTAATAATAGACCATTATCACTGATAAAACTTGCAAATACTTGCTTTTTAATTTAACTTTTAAGTTTCAGGGCACATGTGCACATTTGTTATATAGGTAAACTTGTGTTATGGTGGTTTATTGTAGATTATTTCATCACCAATGTACTAAAGCCTAGTACCCATTAGTTTTCTGATCCTCTCTCGCCTCCCACCGTCTGATAAGCCTCAGTGTGTGTTGTTCCCCACTGTGTGTTTATGTGTTCTTGTCATTTACCTCCCACTTATAAGGGAAAAAACATGGTATTTGGTTTTCTGTTCCTGCATTAGTTTGCTAAGGATAATAGCCTCCAGCTCCATCCATTTTGGTGTCAAGGACATGATATTTTTTATGGCCACGTAGTATTCCATGGTGTGTATGTTCCACGTTTTCTTTATGCAGTCCACCATTGATGGGCATTTAGGTTGATTCCACTTTCTTGCTATTTTGAATAGTGCTGCAGTGAACCTATGCATGCATGTGTCTTCTTCACAGAACACTTTTTATTTCTTTGGGTATATGCTCAGTAATGGGATTGCTGGGTTAAATGATATTTCTGTTTTTAGGTCTTCGTGTAGTCTCCACACTGCCTTCCACAATGGTTGAACTGATTTAAACGTCCACCAACGGTGTGTAAGTAATTCCTTTGTTCCACAACATTGCCAGTATCTATTTCTTGACTTTTTAATAATAGCCATTCTGACTGGTGTTAGATGGTATCACATTGTGGTTTTTAATTGCATTTCTTTCAGGATCGGTGAGGTTGAGCTTTTCTTCATATGATTGTTAGCCACATATATATCTTCTGTTGAAAGTGTCTGTTCATGTCCTTTGCCCTCTTTTTTATGGGGTTGGTTTTTTTTTCTTGAACATTTGTTTAAGTTCCTTACAGATGCCGTATATTAGACTTTGGTCATATGCATAGGTTGCAAAACTTTTCTCCCATTCTGTAGGTTGTCTGTTTATTCTGTAGATAGTTTTCTTTTGCTGTGCAGAAGCCCTTAAGTTTAATTAGGTTTCATTTGCCAATTTTTGCTTTTGTTTGCAAATACTTGCTCCCATTCTTTGGGTGTCTTTATTTTTATTGGTGCAGTGTGAATCACAAAAGTTTCACATTCTAATGAGGTTTAATATGCCTGATTTTTCTTCTTCCCTTTTGCTTTTGGCATCATATCTTAGAAAAGATTGTTTAACCTAAGACCACAAAGATGTATTCCTGTGTTATTTTCTACATTTTGGGCCTATTTAGCTATTATATATAGATATATGATCATTTTGAGTCACTTACATTTTCAGTGTGAGGCAGGAGTTCGACTTGCATGGAATATGCACTCACTTAGAAATATTTTATTAAAAATATTTATCCATATATAATTTACTTGGTGACATTATAAAATTACTTCACTATAAATGTATTATTCATTTTTGAGCATTATATTCTATTACATTGATCAACATCTATATTCTTATACTAGTACCATTAATCTTGATTACTATTACTTTGCAGTGAGTTTTGAAGTCAGGAAGTATGTATCTCCCATGCCAACTTTTTTCTTCTTTCTCAAAATAATTTAGGCTACTCTGGGTCTGTTGCATTATATATGAACTTTAGATAAGCTTTGTGAATTTAGAGGAAGGAAGTGTCACCTTGGATTTTGATAGAGGTTGCATTAAATCTATAGATCCATTTGGAAAATACTGCCAGCCTAACAACATTAACCTTTATAAGCAATGAATAGTCAAAGGGTTTTTTCCATTTTTTAAAAAATGTTTTCTATAGTTTTTGTGTATGTATCTTATACTTAATTTGATAAACTTATTTTTGATGTCATCTCAAATGGAACATTCTGAGTTTGTTGTTTTAGATTATTAATTGCTAGCATATAGAAATTCAGAGGATTTTATATATTCACCATATATACTGCAAGTTTGTTGAACTCATTTCTAAATTCTAAACATATTTGATTAGAGTCCTTTAGAAGTTTTGTACATAAGATCATGTCATATGCCAACAGGCAGAGTTTGACTTCATTTCCATCCTGGCAGCCTTATATTTATTTTTCTAGACTAACTGCCATGTCTGTATCCTCTAGTACAATGTTGAAAACAAGTGTCAAGAGTGGAAATCCGTGTCTTGTTTCTAATCTTGGAGAAATTAGTGAACGTTTCAGATAACTTATGATGATATGTTGGTTTTTCATGGATCCCCTTCAAAAGGAAGACAGTTCCCTTATCTGCCTCATTTGCTGCATATTTTTCTCATAGGGAGTTGGAGAATTCTCAAGTGCCTATGCATCTTCTGAGATGATTATATGGTTTTTGTTCTTTATTATATGAATACAGTGCATAGCACTAGTTGTATGTTGAACCAAATTTTGCTTTCCTGAGGTAAATACCCTTGACATAGTGTACAATACTTTTTACACGTTTCTGGTTTGTTTTACTAATATTTCCTTGATGATTTTGGCCCCTGTGTTCATAAGGTATATTGTTCTTCATTTTCTCTATTTGAATTGTCTTTGTCTGGCTGCGGTATCAGGGTAAACTAACTCAGTATACAATGGGAAATCATGTTTTCTCCACTTTTTTGGAATAATTTGTAATAAATTAGTATTAATTGTTTAAATGATTACAATAATTCACTGATGAATTCTTCTAGATGAGGTCAGAGAGGTTAATCCTACAAATAGTTCCATGAGCTTGGAAGGAGACATTTCCCCAGCTGAGCCTTAGCCTGAGCCATCACCTACATCTGGACTGAAGACCCAGAGAAACTGTGAGTAATATGTGTGTGGTTTTGAGCCACCAAGATGTATAGTAGTCTGTTATGCACCAAGTCTTAAGTAATATACCTACCAGTAATTGCAATGTGGTATTCTAGATTAGGTCTTGGAACAGATAAATATATCATTATTAGAAATTCTGGTAAAATATGAAGGAAGTCTGTAGATCAGTTAATAGTTTTGAAACAGTGAAATTCATAGTTTTCATGAATATACTATAGTTATAATAGTAACATTTTAGTTAGCTGAAGGGTATATGAAACTGTTCTACCTGTGTATCTTTTTGTAAATCTGCAATTATTTCAAAATAAATTTGTTTTCTAAAAATTATTATATCTTTAAAAATAAAACAAAGACATAAGCAAAAATCTTTGGCTTCCAGAGATGAATGAGTACATAGGGAGAGAATAGAAAATGAGCATGTTTTATCTAGTTGCCTTTCCAAACCCAGGTGCACCTGCTTCGGGAAGGCACCATCAAGCTCTAGGGACTGTCATCCTTTTTCTCCTTCTCTGTTATCCAGTCACCAGTTGGAGTGTCAGCAACCACTTACTCAGAAAAAGCTGCCTTTCCTTCACATATCCCAGAAAGCCCCATGTGCAGACATCATTTAGCAGTGTATATTCAGGATCCCATTGAAGCATTTTGGGGAGATATGACTCAGATATTAGAAGCCAAGAATTAGAAATTTTGGTGACAGGGAACATAAATCATATTTCTGCATTCAGGATAATGTTTTCTTGGTACAGGGATTTCTTCTTCAAGTAATCAAAAGACAACTGTACCTTCAAACCTTTCAGAAAAATTTGTCCTAATTTAGTTCTTTTCATTCTACAGACTCCATCAGGAATTGTTTGGGACCATGCATTCTGTTGCCCACTGCCAACCCGAAAGCCACCAAGGTCGCAGGTAAGCAGAGTACAACAAATGTTTCTAACAAATGGGTTTAGGCCAGACCCTGCTTACAGAGAGCTGGATGTGAATCTACACACAGGTTTTTCGCAGTTGGATGCTAGTGAGTGGAGAAAGCAGATGACAAAGTGCTGAGCAGTGAGTCCCCAGACACACTCTAACTGCATGGACGATGTGATTTCCCACAATACCTGAAACCAGCAGTTCCTTAGAGGCTACCTGGACACCACAGTTCTAAAAGAGATGCCATTTAAAAGAAACCAAACTCTAGACCAGATCATGAGGCAAATACCCAACACTTGGTCTCCACACTCTAACCTGAGTAGAAGTTGGAGTTCAGTGGAAGAATGTCTTGGATATTTGAGAACATGACTTCATCTGTATTTAAAAAGCGTTGCTGGAATTTAAAACTGTAGGGGAAAATTCAGTCAACCTCCTAAATTATGTGAGTTTTTGTTTTTGTATGTGAGTTTCTGCATACACATAAACTCCCATCGTTTAGGAGGTTGACTGAATTTTGGATATACAGAAATTCATACTTTATGTGTCTCTTCTTCTATCAGTGTATTCCTGAGGGAACACCAAAACCAGTCCCCAAATCCAAGTACCCAAATTAGGGTTGACCAGAGTAACAAGGGGACAGATTAAAACATTTTATAAAGAAGATTATGCATCTACGTCTGCAGTGACTAATTATAAAGTGATTTCTATGATCTCCAGCCATATGGTTAAAACGGCAAATGGGAATGAAGAAAAAAGAGTTACATAAATATTATAGCTGAAAGAATGGAATTTATAGTGAAGTTTACAAGGATCCTTGGTCATATTCCTAAGACTGCAGTGGAAGGTTTCAAGATACAGCTTTTTATTTTTCAAATAACTCTTTATAATTGCTATCGTCTTCCTCAGTGGATTTCTTAAACCATAGTTCATAAAACTACATTTCCATGCATAACATAAGAATTCTAGTGTTCCACTAGTAACTCTAATGTGTCTAATAGCTACGTAGAATGTAAATGCACTTGGTAAACTTATGTGATAATATTTAAGCATATTCCTTCAACAACAGATAAGAATACAGTTGATGAGCCACCATAATCTAACACTGAGAAATTGGCAGTCACAGAGGACAGTGTATTCCACTCATCGTAGAGGGCACATTTTCACGTTTATGAAACACAGATGCACCTTAAATTTGATAGTGTTAAAACACTGTTGACGAGAAGGCAACCATAATGTTATTGTCCTCATTTACATATACATGAGCTTGGTCTATAAACCTTCCATTGACATTTTCAGGTCATATCATTAACATCATATCTTGCATAGGAGGTTTCAGAAGGTTGGAAAGATAAACTCACAGGAGCAACATAGGAATCTCACAAGAAGTGCAGCATCACCAAAGCTTCAGATTAGCACAGGTCATAATAATATGGGGAAAATTATGGGCAAGATGAGTTGAAGAGTGATTCAGGAGAGTTACATCTGAATGAGAAAAAATTTAGGAAAACCTTTGTCATTGTGTTTTTCTTGTATGTTCCATCCCATGTAATCATAGGAATGACACAAGACAAATATCCACATGTATGCACATTGAAAATAGTTTTTCCAGTAATTATAATGTATTTACATTATTACTATGTGATTTATTTATAAGTGATAAAAGTGTTAGTTTCTTCATTTGTTAGTGGTTCTGTTCTTCCATTCTGGCGTATGAAGTAATGACATGTTACAATTGACACAAATGATATATCTCATAATTTATTAGAAAATTTAATTTAGGGGATTTAGGGGTTAGTATAGGCTTGATAATATACTGCATGCTTTGTATGGTATCATTTCCTACAATGCACACTGACATCTCAAGAAGTAAGCACGATTTTCACTCCTGTGCTCCATTTTGGAGTGTGAGCTGACTTTCCACAGGAAAGGAATAAAGGAACCTTGAGTTTGACACTGTCTGCCCCAGAGTCTTTGCTCACTTCGACTCTGTAGAATGTGTCTTGTCTTACATGCTAACTAATTTTCAGGTCTGGTTAGACAGCTCACCCTACCCTGTGTCATGAAGCTATTTTCCTAAATTGTGTTCTAAATACTCTATTATTTTTATATTTAAGCCTATGAACCAACTAGAATTGATTTTGTGTGTATGTGAGGTCAAAGGTCAGATCTTGGTTGTTCCCTGTGGATATTCAATTTCCTGGAACATTTTCTTAAAAATTGATCTCTCCCCCATGCATCAATGCATAAATTAATTTTTATATATGTATATGTCTGCTTCCTAGCTCTGTTTTTATTTTTTAAGTTACTGGTTGTTTCTTCTATCTTTGTGCAAAGTTCACAGTCTTATTATTATCATTATTATTATCTTTTTTTTTTGATACAGAGTCTCACTCTGTCTCCAGAGTCTCCAGCCCAGGCTGGAGTGCTATGGCGCAATCATAGCTCACTGCAACTTCCGCCTCCTGGGTTCAAGCGATTCTTGTGCCTCAGCCTCCCGAGTAACTGGGATTATAGGTGTGCGGCACTACACCTGGCTAATTCTTTTGTATTTTTAGTAGAGATGGAGTTTCACCATATTGGCTAGGCTGGTCTCAAACTCCTGACCTCAGGTGATCTGCCCACCTTGGCCTCCCAAAGTGCTGGGATTACAAGTGTGAGTCACCACACCCAACCTACACTGTCTTATGATTAAGAGAGTCTATTTAGCACAATACTTTTCTCTCCAGAGATTGTTTTGTGTTTTTTCTTTTTTAAGAGAGAGAGAGGATTTTGTCCTGTTGTCCAGCTAGGGTACAATGGCTTAATCGTAGAGCAGATTCTGTGTTTGAACTACTGGGATCAAATGATCCTCCCCTCTCAGCCTCCTGAATAGCTAGGACTACAGGCACAAGCCACCATGCCTGATTGATTAGGTTTTGGTTTTTTTTTTTTTTTTTTGGTAGAGACCAGGTCTTCCTATGTTTCCCATGCTAGTGTAGAACTCTTAGCCACAAGCAGTCCTCCCTGCTTTGTCTCCCAGGGTGCTAAGATTACAGGTGTAAGCCCCTGTGCCTGGCCCAGAGCCTCTTCTTTTAACCACGGAGCTTCTCCATAATGAGGTAGAAAATGTAACAACCTGCATGCCTTGCACCTACACCAGTACTTTCAGTTGTACCTTCAATAAAGCTGTAGGTTTAGAACTTTAAAAAAAAAATGTTAATTTTTTTTGAGACAGGATCTCGCTCTTACACTTGGGCTGGAGTGCAGTGGCAAGATCTTGGCTCACTGGAGCCTCGACTTTGGGGCTCAAGCAGTCCTCCCACCTCACTTTCCCAAGTAGGTAGGACCGCAGGTGCACAACTGTATGCCCAGTTAAATTTTTTTTTTTTGTAATTTTTGTAGAGATGGGGTTTCATTTTGTTGCCCAGGCTGACCTCGAGCTCCCGAGTTCAAGCAATCCTCCCACCTCAGCCTCCCAAAATGCTGGGATTACAAGCATGAGCCACCGCACCTGGCTGGTTTAGAACTTAAATTGTTGCTGTAGTCTCTTGAATCCCTTAATATCCTTGTGAATCTTAGACAATCCCCCAACACCACTCCCCACTTTATGTATAAATACTTTTCAACAACAGCCAGTAGTGTTGAAAACCTTGAGATGCAGCCATAGTAACCTCCTGCACTGGTGTAGACGTCTCTGTGACAGGTTCCTTCTCCTCCAGACCATGCCCACCAAAGTCAAAGCCACATGAGAGCCTCTGAGCTCGGAGCCACGGTATAGGGTCTCCATGTGCAAGGGCAGAAGCTGCCTGCCCTTTCTGTTGGTGAGGTGAGGAATTCAGTTTTGAATAAGGCTGAGTTTGTTAAATACTGATTTTGCAGGCTGACCAGTGACACCTTAAGACTTTATTTCTTGCATTGTAATATTTATTCTGGTTTTGACATGATTTGTTGTGCAACTGTGTTTAACACTTGAGTATAATTTTTTTCTTTTTTTTACTCTCATAAGCATCATCTAAAACCAAATTTTTATTTTTGTGTTGTTTATTTAAGGTCCTTATTCCTCTGTTTTAAAAATGCATTCACAATTATTTTTCAATGAACACTTTGAATTATTTTAATCTTTTCTCATATTTCTCTTTCCTAAATTTAATGTGAATATCACTTTTATTAGAAAAGACAGATGTTACACGTTCTCTGTTTTTTGTTTTTCTGCAAATTTTCTCTGAAATATCTCTGGTTGAAAAGGAGAAGGACAGAAACTTCTGGAAGCCACAAGGCAAAATTGACTCAGGTTCTTATGCTTAAAAAGATGTGTGAAACTTTCCATTGTATGGCTTAGTTTCTGTACATGTGAAAAGTTAACAAGGTATGGATTTGTGTAGCAGTACAGTAACACTTCAGGTCTGAGTACAAGGAGCAACCACTTCTTAATTGTGCAGGTGTGAACTTCATGATGTTGCCTTATTTTCTCCTTACACAAAGATTTAGACAATGGCTGGACTCCATAATTCCTTCCATCTCACTTCCATAAATGTGTACATGACATGTCTTTGTACAGATCACCTATTCTGTTAGATATTATTTTCTTATTTTTGATGAGTGATTATTAAATTTGGTTTTAGTTCTCAGAGATATAAAAAATACCACTTAGAAAGTGTGTACATTGAGTGCTGTAATCAGAAAACATTTTTGTGCCTTTGGCTTGTAAAAAGGGAATTTCAATTTTTTATTTATTGTCATTTTCATCTACCTTAATATTCTCAAAAGGCTTTCATGCTTGTGCTCTTTTTAGATTTTAATTTTTGTTGTCTTAGTCAAAAAACATGCGAGGGTTGGGAATACTTGCTCAAGATGTGTGACATGAGCAATCAACAGAGCAAAAACACTGATATTGTATGGGAATATGTGAAGATAGACGGGCATTTGCTCTGCTAGGTGTGGCAGCAGTCAGGGTCTGTGGGCTTCAGTGCTGTAAGCAGAACTGACAGATTCTGCTTGAAGAAAAAAGGTGCCCCCATCTGTTGTATTCAGCCTGGCACCATTTTGTTACCAAACCCAGGTTTGGCCACTTGCAAAATCAAATCCCAGAAGGGTGGTAAAAGGAAAGTCACTGGCCGGGCGCGGCGGCTCCCATCTGTACTCCCAGCACTTTGGGAGGCTGAGGCGGGAGGATCACCTGAAGTCAGGAGCTGAAGACCAGCCTGGCCAACATGGCAAAACCCTGTCTCTACTAAAATTAGCCGGGCACAGTGGCGCGCGCCTGTAATCCCAGCTACTGGGGGACATAGCGAGAGTCCGTTTCCAAAAAAAAGAAGAAAATCGCTTTATTCCAGAGCTTAGCAATGTGTGTGCAAGGGCTGGATTCATATCTATAGGAACCACGTAAGTTTTCTGGGCAGAAAACAGGGTTTTAAGAAGAAATATTGGGAAGCGGGGTATGCGGAGGGGTGTGGAGGTACGGGATCTACATGACTTGCTGGATGATTTATCTTCAGTCATGGGTCATTTGTTAGTGTGCCCAGCATCACTGGGGACAGAGTCAGGTTGTGGATTAACTGATGTCTTGAGACAATGTCTCTATGGAGGAGAATCGTGCCGGATGCTTATTTTGGTTCAAGATTTGGTAATCTCTAAGAAAACATATACTTAGGTAAGCTGACAGTGCTTTCTGGTTGTTTGGCTGGTGGAAAGGAAGGAGGGAAAAGTTTGAATTTGCATTTCTTTTTTTTTTTTTTGAGACCGAGTCTTGCTCTGTCGCCCAGGCTGGAGTGCAGTGGCTGGATCTCAGCTCACAGCAAGCTCCGCCTCCCGGGTTTACGCCATTCTCCTGCCTCAGCCTCCCAAGTAGCTGGGACTACAGGCACCCGCCACCTCGCTCGGCTAGTTTTTTGTATTTTTTTAGTAGAGACAGGGTTTCATTGTGTTCGCCAGAATGGTCTTGATCTCCTGACCTCGTGATCCGCCCGTCTCGGCCTCCCAATGTGCTGGGATTACAGGCTTGAGCCACCGCGCTGGCCTTGAATTTGCATTTCTAAGGAGCTAAGTAAGACATGAACACACAGAAGAAAGAGAAAAAGTAAATATTTTTTAAGGAAAATGAAGTACTTGGTTACAGCACCCACTGTAATATTCCACTTTATTTTTATGAGATTGGAGCATCATATTCATTTGGTCTGCTTCCTACTGAAAGGGGGCATAGTTATAGAGCATTAGAATGGAATCTGTTTACTTGGAGTTGGAAATATTGTTGAGTTTCCAGCAGGAACTTACTGTGTATGTATGGTGTGAGGATCTAAGAATTTCTGAGAATGATTTCCTGCCTCTCCATGTAGAGTGTACAACAGCAATAAAACTCATAGCAGCTGAAGAGGGCATTTAACAGTATTAATAATATATATAAAAGTATTGTTTGCACCAGGAAGCCGACTAAATCATGATGTCATAGAGTCCTGAGAGAGGGCATCTATAGCAGAAATATGGGTATCTACATGCACAGTTTGGGTTCTATTATATTATAAGAATAATCTGGGGTGTGTGTGTGTGTGTGTGTTTGTGTGTGTGTGTAAAATGGTCAACCTTACTGAATGTTAAGTGCCACCCCAGGCTGCAGTGAAGATATCTAAAGCCATATGATTTAAAGACATCATGAGATTAGACATAGTGGTAGTTTGCTTGTGCATGTCTTTTGGGGCTGAGGATATGTTTCTGGAGTTATCCAGGAAGTACACACAGCATTTAGTCTTAATTACAGTGCAAAGCCCCCAGTGTCATTTGTACCCAGAGCTCCTGTGGAGATATGAGGACAAGTTGGTTAACTATACATATTTAACAGGCTACAGGAGGAGTTGTAAATATTCATGAAGGTGGTCCTGAACCATGTGTATTAACAAATATCCATGGAACATATGACTCATTTATTTTGGGGCAGAGACTTAACTTTTAAATGTATTATAATTATGCCCTATATTTCAAAAGTTCTTTTGAGGACAAAGGTATGCAAGTGTGCATTTACTGTAAACCGGCCAAAACTGGTTTATGGTCAGTGATCTTTTATCAGGAGAAAGTTACTGAAATTGGTCTCTTGTCTACTTCAAGCTGTAGTTATGGCTGGTGGAACAGTGGCTGGGGTCAGTCAGTCAGCTTATATTGAGGCTAGTGCTTGTTTTGCTGCTAGAGAAAGACAGAAACCTTGTGGCAGTAGTAAACATAGTCTGCTTTTTTAAAAGTGTAGGAATGTGAGACTTAACTCTTGCCTGGCATGTTCCTAAATCCTGTTCATAATTTGGAATTTTATTGTTATAAAGAGTCTGTTTTACAATTTTTATTGTAACGTTAATGCTGATCAGTTGTGCCTAAATTCCCATGATGGGAGGATGATATAGTGAAGCCTGTTCAACACCCCTCTTGTCATGGCCTGAATTAGTTTTTCAGGTTGCTGTGGCTAATATGGGGGTAGGGAGTGTCCATGAAGTTGGCGGGGGCTTAGGATTTTATTTTATAGTTTATATTCCTCTTTTTTGTCAAGGTATGCCAGAGGCAGTATCGGTAGCCACGCTTTTATTTTTTCTCATGTCAATGCCACAGTGGCATGCCACCTGACCTGGGTCCATCATGTTCCTTGCTGTGCCCACTATGGTGGGACTGAGAATCAGAAGTCTTACATCCAATTAGATGTTGTAGGCCAGACTGGTATGAAGGTGGGCAGGCAGTCATTAATCCTTAAAACCCCTTTTAAGCAATGTAAGAGCCAACAACTAAAAGTCAAAAGGTAAGGTTATATAACTGAATTGTCTATGAATTGTATGCATTGAACTATTGTAATCTTGGCTGATAGGAATGATCTAACTAGCTATTCAAAACGTAAGTATTTTATTTAGCTGTTTAGGCATCCATGTGCCCATCCTTGATTTAGGGAATCTGAATTAATTTTATCTCACAAGAACCGGCCCTTACAATCTCACACATTCATATCTTCCATGACAGTCCCTGGGTCTGGAGGAACTGAACAGTTTTAAATTCTGGATATATTCATAAAACAAAATACTCACCATTAGCAACATTTTAAGCAAAAATGCCATAAGCATTGTCTTGTTCTAAGAGTGACAGGACCGAGATGCACGGATCATGAGGTCAGGAGATCAAGACCATCCTGGCCAACATGGTGTGAAACCCCGTTTTTACTAAAATACAAAAAATTAGCTGGGCATGGTGGTGCATGCCTCTAGTCTCAGCTACTCGGGAGGCTGAGGCAGAGGAATTGCTTGAACGCGGGAGGCAGAGATTGCAGTGGGCTGAGATTGCGCCACTGTACTCCAGCCTGGACAACAGAGCGAGACTCTGTCTCAAAAAAAAAAAAAAGAGTGACAGGAAAAGAAGCCTATAGGTAACTAAACATTTAAATTATTTGTTATTAAGGCACAAAATAAATTATATGATATTTCATATATTTCTATTTTAGATAGAAGCAAAATTATTGAATAAAGTATAATACAGGCCTGTCCCTGTGTTGCATGAAAGCAGTGTACTTTGATTATTGCCTTTGCTTGAGTCTAAAGATGAGACTTTGGTTAACTTGAGTTTGATGTTAGATGCTGGCAGGAGTCTGTCTTCTTTAGAGGAGCTACATGTATCCAGGAGTCAATTCCTTGTACCTTAACACCACAAAGATTAGTTAATAGCACCTGATAAGAACTTTTTCAGTGTTTTGGAGGTGGTGGTACACTTCACAGTGATTAATTTTTTTTAGCTTTGATAAGCCCCAGCAGTAAGTCAGAGACTTAATTTAGAATTCAATTTTGGAGATGTCTGTCAAAGATGTTAGAAAGCTTAAAATATTTGATCAAAAGCAAACTACAGGTCCTTGTAAAACAATAGTTATTCATTTAACCAAAGTGATCATTGAAAAACTTTAAAGGCAATACAGAAAGTTACACATGTGTAAAAACCTTACTCCTTTCAAATTTCATAGGTTTTTAAAAACCAATTAAACACTTTATAAAGGCAACAATAGGAACTATCTTGATGAAATGTAAAATCTTGTTTCTTAAGCCAGTTACCAAAACGTCAAAGGAAAACCTTTTTTAGTGCGACTGCCTCTCCTTAGGGGAAAGCCCGTTTAGATAATCTGGAAGTACAACTTATAATAAAAAGTGCTTGAATTTAATCAAACATGGGACGAGTGTGTACACGGTTATGAGTAGAACTGGGGAATAGATGACTCTTAGTAGCTGCATGATAAGTTTCCTGATTACAGTGAAAATTTAGACACACCAAAAAAAAAAAAAAAAACCCCAAGAATATAGAATCAAGTTATCCTGGAGGAAAACACTGCTTTTATAGACCTCTAAGATAAAATATTTCAGCATCAGGCCACAACATTTAGAACTAAGAAAAGTTACAGGAGCTGACAGGAAGCTGAAGGATAGAGTTATCCCAGGCCACATCAAAGGGAGAAAAAGCTGATAGCAGCAAGATAACAATTGAACAGTTGAGATACGAATCTCAGAAGTTTTCAAAAGAAATCGATTATGGAATAGAAAATCAAAATTTCTTGTAATTTTATTAAGAACAAATTGATACCTTAAGAAAATATTGGTTTAATATAGGGGACCATTCTTTAGAAAGACTATTATAAACAATTCCTTTTTAATTATGCCTAACTTAATTACATACAAGATTCCTTTTATAAATATCCCTTCATGAGCCTTATCATGACTTACACAGACCATCTGTCACATGCTTGGACTGTATACTTGTCCTATGGTACCTGTTTCTTTTTAAAATTATTTTCAGTTTTCTTTTTCTAGATTAACCTTGTAATAAGAACCTGTTTCTTAAATAACCAGTCATTTTACTTTAGGAGAATAATTTACCATGCAAGATTCTTTCTCATATAAAATTACTCTTTTGTCTTGATAACCTTCCTTACCAAAAATACATCTTCTTGTCCATATCTTTCTTCACATCTCTCTTCACCATTTACTGCCTCCTTTCTAGTTTGCTTCATAAATAACCTTTTCAAACTCGTAATTTGAATCAACTTTTAAAAAACTTTTGAATTAGACAAAATAATGCTTTTTCTCAAGAAGGACACCTCTTCTTTGGCACATTTTATAGAAACCTAGGAAAAAAGAAATCCTGAACTATCAGATATTAGTATTGTATAGATGAGAAACATTTCACAATTTTTAGAACAGTTTTCTCTATATAATAACCCTTTCTTAATTGGAACTGACCCAGACATCCAGTAAGCATCCAAAATGATTTTAAGATTTTAAATTATACAAAAATTTCACTTAGAAGCATTGATCTCATTGGCAGGTACTCAGTTTTTCCATTTTAACAGTTTACCTAGAGTACTTTTGAAAACTGGGATATTACACAAAAGTAGTAATTATTTAGTTATGTCCCTATTACCCATTTTTAAAGTCTGTGGATAAAAGGTGTGTTACCTAAGTAAGAACCTTAAAGTTCAATATATGTGCATTTTGTTAATATCACAGAAGATTTAACTGTTTTCATTGAACTAGTAATATTAAAGTACTCTAACTCATCTATAAAATCACACAAACAAAAATTATTCTGTTTTTGGCTGGGTTTATGGTCCTATAGCCTTTATGTCATATCCTGACACCTTAATATATAGACAGAGATAAATACAAAACCATTTGTTCAGTAAACTCAGATAAAAATATGCTGATAATTTTGAAGATATTTCTAATATTATGTCACCAATAATCTTAAAACCAGTTTTATTTGTCAAGGATTATTAAATTTATGTGAACTTGAAAAGCTTCCTGACTTAATTTATGAGCGCTTATTTACTTGTAAGTCAATTTGGTAGCAGGCTAGACATAACACACAAACATATCTACATATGTACATACACACAAGCATGTCTACATATGTACATACACACAAACATGTCTACATGTGTATATACACACATCTACATATGTACATACACACAAACATGTCTACATATGTACATACAAACATGTCTACATATGTACATACACACAAACGTCTCCATATGTACATACACACAAATGTCTCCATATGTACATACACACAAACATCTACATATGTACATACACACAAACATATCTACATATGTACATACACACAAACATGTCTAAACAGGTATACACACACAAGCAAAGGTCTCATAGCTTTTTACCTTGGGAGTCTAACCGTAAAGTAACAGTACACACTCAGTATTTTATAAAAAATAGCTGGATACACGTTATTGTCTGACAAAACTGGAACCTGTTTCCATGGCTAAATTGTGTTTTCTCCAATATGTAATCTCTGAAAGCTGTGAACCAAAATTTGAGTAAAGCAATCTTTATGGCAGTTTTGTTTTTAAAAAAGCATCTTTTACCTTTTTTTCCTTCAGTTTTAAACAAGTTTCCTGTGTTTACTTTCTAGTTAGTCCGTAAATAGTGTCTTATCACAGCACCAACAGCTTAGTAACAGCCAATCTGAAGCAGGCAGAAAAGAAAGCAGAGGAAGAAAGAGAGGTTTTGATGTCTCTGCTTCACTTAATAGCTGCAGTTAACCATTTGAGCTCTCAAGTTTTCTTGCTATAGTTTGCTTCTCTTTTTAAAATGTTCACAAAAGTAGGTCGTAGTAAGTAGCCAGCTGAAATCCCAAAGAGAATGAGAATATGAAGTTCCTGCCAGGCCTCTGCAAAGGAGCCAGGTTTAAAACCTGGCTCCTTTAAAAGGAGGGAAAGAGAAAAAGATAGAAAAGGAGGTGTGTGAACCTTCTAGCTGCTGCATGGTATAGGGTTGGTACCCCCACCACTCTTGCTGACATCCCATCAGGGAGAGCCCCGGTACCCTCGACATGCACAGTGTGAGATGAATCCCTCCCACCTCTGCAAGTCATGGGCAAAGGAAACTGTTTACAGCTGGAGAGAGCTAGGGGTACCTTTGAGATGAGTAAGGCTGTAGGTGGCTTCCAAGATAATCAGGAAGATAAAGTTGAAAGTGAAAAGGTTAGGAAGAGATCAGGGCCCACACTCAAAGGTCATACCCTCACACTTACAAACAAATGGTGAGCTTCCAAACAAACCCCAGTTAAGGGCTGGGTAGAATCCTGAATTTCTTTCCTCTGTTCAAAACAGCTCCACAGGTATCTAAAACCAAGTGGAGCAATGCCCAGGAGTGCCACAGATTCAAATCCGTAAAACACTCAAATGATAGTCCCGTTAGTGGACAAGGTGAAACAGCAGAGCCCCAGCGACACCCCAGAAGACACGGAAAAGCTGGGTGCAATCCGACTGACTAGCTCACTTGGTTGCAAGGGTTGCCAGCTTCTTCAGAGATCACATTCTTTGTACCAGCAAAGTGTCGATGGCTGCAGAAGTTGTGCGAGGAAGTGAAAGGGAGGGTCTAGGAAATGAAAGATTTTCAGGAGCCCCTTGGAAGTTCCCAAACGTTCCTGCCTTGGGGACTGCTAGCCTTCTGCTGCCGATACTCACAGGTAACCCTCCGCCTTGGTAGCAAAACCAGGCTCACAGGCTTGGGTTGCCCAGAGCACATAATGCTCCCCTTATGGGCCACCAAATTTGTTACCAAACACAGGTTTGGCCACTTGTCACTTACAATATCAAATAACAAGCATGAGGGTGGTAAAAAGAAAGTGACTTTATTTCACAGTTTAGCAATGGAAGAACCAGGTTCGTATCTAAAGGAGCCGCTTCAGTTTTCTGGGAAGAGAGCAGGGTTTTAGGAAGAGAAACTTTCTTATGCAGGGCATGCAAGGAACATGGAGGTGCAGGGTCTATGTGACTTGCTGTAAAACTTATCTCAGCTAAGAGGTCATCCGTTAGTCTGACCAGTGTCATTGAGGACAGAGTCAGAATGTGGATTCACTATTGTCTTGAGACAGTCTCCCTGTGAGGGAGAATTCTGGATGGTGCCTGCTTTGGTTCAACATTTGGTCCTTAGAATGTCTAAGGAAACATACTTAGATAAGCTGGCAGTCCCTGCAGGTTGTTTCACTGGTGGAAACGAAGGAAGGAAAAGGTTACATGTGCATTTCTAAGGAGCTAAGCAAGAGGTGAACACTGAGAAAGAGAAAAAATACACAGGTAATTTTTTTTTTTCTTTTTAAAAAATCTTTATTTTTTAAAGAGCAGTTTTAGGTTTAAAGCAAAATTAAGTGAAAATTACAGAGAGTTCCCACATACCCTACCCCAGCCTTCCCCATTATCAACATCCCCCACCAGAGTGATATATTTGTTAGAACCCATGAAGCTGCATTGACAACACATCATTATCAACCTAAAGTCCATAACTTACATTAGGGTTCACTCTTGGTGTTGCACATTCTATAGGTTTTGACAAATGTATACTGTAATATGTATCCATGATTATAGTATTATGCAGAAAAGACTCACTGTCCTAAAAGTCCTCTGTGCTCCGCCTGTTCATCCCACTCTCTTCCCCAACCCTTGGCAACCACTGATCTTTTTAGTTTCCATAGTTTTGCCTTCTCTAGAATGTCATGTAATTGGAATCATATAGTATTCATACTCTATGATTCTATTTATATGAAACCTAGAAAAGACACATCTATAGTGACAGTAGATCAAGGTTACCAGGGTCTAGAAGTAGGGGTTTTGCGGGGAGGTAGTTGATTGGGAAGAGACATAAGAAATCTTTTGGGATGAAAATATTCTACATCTTTTTTTGTATACATTTGTCAAAACATAGAAGTGTACCCTTAAAATGGGTGCATTTTGTTGATGTAAATTGTAACTTAATAAAATTGATGTTAAAAAAATGACACAGAGAAATGGACATTCACTTTGTCCTGTTTCCTCCAGTGGTAACATTTGAACATATAGTAGTACCCCTTATACCTAGAAATATAGAATGACATAGTATCTATTATATGAGGGTATTGGCATTGATACAATCCACTAACCTCAATCAGATTTCTCTAATTTTACTTGCGTTCATTGTATATGTGCATATGTATGTATAGACATGTGTGTGTGTGAGTGTATTAAGTGTTACACAAGTTATCCCCTGTGTGGGTTCACTTATCCAACACCACAGTTAAGAAACTGATCAGCTCCAGCATCACGATGATCCTCATGTTGCAGTTTGATGACCACACCCTCCTCCTTCCTGTTCCCATCCACCCCCACCCCTCTCTCCATCTCTGGCTACCACCAATTGCTCCTCCAGTTCTAAAACGTTATCATTTCAAAACTGTTATATAAATGGACTTATACAGTATGTAACCTTTTGGGATTGGCTGTTTTTTTTTTCAGCAAAAGGAAAATGCTATACTGGGTTACAATTTAACTTAATTTCACTGTGTCTAAAGAGCTACCCTATACTTCATGCAAACTACACAGCCTGTGGCATTCATGGAGTGACGAACAGAGAAAAAAATAGTTTTAACGTGCAAAGGAAACTGGAGATTTTTTTAAGGAAAATCAGTGAAGGAAGACACCTTTATTGACTTCTCCTTTTGGTGACAAATGTTCTCTTGTAAGTAGACAACTGTACTTTAATTATTTCATAATGTAGTGATTTTACCAGCCACAACTAGCAGGATAACATAGGAAAGGCAGTTTGGTGTCCACACAGGGTCACTAAATCTACCTAACACACCATTTACTTCATTTCTAAAAATATCCTTCATCATTGGGCTTGATGCAGGATCACTGAGTCATGGAAAACTTTGTGTTTTTGTAGTCAGAAATGAGATGAAAGCATAAAGGTGAATTATTCTTTATTAAAGAATTCATTTAAATTACTTTTCTTTGTATCTTTGCTTTTTGTTTCTGTACTGCTCCAGTACTCCTGTGACCCACGTCTGAGTGGAGTGATGATGGCACCACAGTCCAGCCTGCATGGGTGGCCTGAGTGCTCCCGCCTCATGAAATCCAGCCACCTCTTTCTCCAGTCAGTTCCATACTCTCAGCTCCGACTGTCTTCCAGAGTCCGTGTCACACCACAGCCTGGAAACTCTCCCCAAGCAGTAACCTGAGGCAACAGTAAACCCTCATTGTTCCGCCTCTCTCAGATGTCACTGTCCTTCATTGTTTGAGGTGCACTGTCTTGCAATCCATCCTTCCAGATAAATCATCCATTTTTAAATGTGATAAGCCATGTCCAATCCCCATAAGTTTTATAACATTTCGTTTCATTCTTCCTGCAGTTACTCCATCATTACTGTACCACCGCCTATATGGATGTAGTTGTCAGTGTGAAGCTGAGTAAGGAACAACGTGCACCAGACTCGCAGAGAAAAATGGACAAGCGAGCTGGCCTTTGTATCACTAAAGGGAAGGTCAGATTGGTGAATATGTAATGTCTGTAGTAGTCTTGTTGGGGACATCCACAGTATGTCAATAAATCAAAGACTTAAGTAGGATCTCAAAGAAATAGTAATATCTCTATCTAAATGGTTATACACACAGTAGACTTATTTAAACTTACTGAAAAAGTTCGTCTAGAGTTTTAAATTTACGTTTTATATACAAATGAAAGCAATATTGAAATTAATTCATAAATTAACTCACACATATCTTGATATTCTGATTATGTTTGTTCTGAATTAGGTTTTCACACTTTTTCAAAGTGATTATTGATACAGTTGGATGAATATCCACCATGTTTGTTACTATCTTCTTGTTTTTGCACTGCCCCTGTTTCCATTTTTCCATTCATTTTCCTTTTTTTGTGGTTTTTATTCAGCATTTCATATAATTCAATATTCTTTCTTGGCATCTCAGACTTTTTTTATACTTTTTTATTGGTTACTCAAGATAAGAAAAGCTTTTGATTTTCATATTCTTAATTGATTTTACATATAACAGCTTATTTAAAATAATTATATTCAATAGCAGACAGGTGCCTTTCAAAAAAATAGTGGCAAGGCTGGGCACGGTGGTTCAGGCATGTAATCACAGAAGTTTGGGAGGCCCAGGTGGGTGGATCACCTGAGGTCGGGAGTTCGAGACCAGCCTTGCCAACATGGTGAAACCCCATCTCTACTAAAAAAAAAATACAAAATTTAGCTGGGCGTTGTGACACACATCTGTAATCCCAGCTACTCAGGAGGCTGAGGCAGGAAAATCACTTGAATGCGGGAGGCAGAGGTTGCAGTGAGCTGAGAATGCACCACTGCACCCCAGCCTGGGTGACAGAGCAAGACTCTGTTTCAAAAAAAAAAAAAAGCAATTTATTTAATTATATTTTTGTAAGTATAAGATATATACACACCTATAAGTAAAATGAAAGACAGGAAAAGAGGAACAAAAGGAAAAATACAGGAAAAAGGAAGACATAGTTAGAACTATTATAAGATGGTTACACTACTTCTGAAGCAGTATAATTTTATATGAAAGGAGCATAGATTAGTTGTAAATATAAATTGCAACCTCTAGGGCAGGATACTGGAACGGGAGCCTCGGTTTTTTGCTGTCTGTGGCCAGAGGCTGCATTCAGTTATTTCCTATGTTGGCTTCTCTCCCATGGCAGAATGTGTCATCAAAGCCACCGTGGAAGAGAGCTTGCAGCAAGACAGGTATCATCATCTTAGGTAACATGATCACTCAAGTGACATCCTATCACGATGTAGTCTTCTGATGTATCAAAGCAAGTCTCAGTTTCTCCCCAAAGTCAAAAGGAAAGGATTAGAATATTGGGTTATGTACACCAAGCTGTGAGGATCATTGTGCACCATCTGAGCGCTCACCTGCCAACGTCAGGTCTTACTTAATCTGGGACAGGTTCTCAGTCCTCGCTTACTTTGCTGATCTTGGCCTTTGTGAGAAAACAGGTCACATAATTTGTAAAATGTATCACAATCTGGATTTCTCTGAATGTTTCTCATGATTTTACTGAGCCATATAGATAGAGACATGTAATTATCTATTTGTGAAGACAAGATACAGCGAACAGGACGTTATTAACAAATACAGATTTAGAGATCAAAACTAAGAAAGAAAAGTTTGCAAATGGAAAAAGGAAAATTAAAAATAATAGTAATGTTCACCAGGGTAACAAAAAGGGTAGGAATAGGGAAGTGAGCACCTGGGACACTATAAGATCTACAGTATTCTGCTTAGTAAGCTCAATAGTATAATTTTAAAAATATATATGTTTTATTTATTTGTTTTTTGTTTTTGTTTGTTTTTTGAGACGGAATCTCCTACTGTCGCCAGGCTGGAGTGCAGTGGCACAATCTCGGCTCACTGCAAGCTCTGCCTCCCGGGTTCAAGCGATTCTCCTGCCTCAGCCTCCCAAGTAGCTGGGACTACAGGCGCCCGCCACCTCGCCCAGCTAATGTTTGTATTTTTAGTAGAGACAGGGTTTCCCCATGTTGGCCAAGATGGTCTTGACCTCATGATCTGCCCACCTTGGCCTCCCAAAGTGTTGGGATTACAGGCATGAGCCACAGCGCCCGGGCTATTTATTTGTTTTTTTTAAATCTATTTTACAATAGTTTTGGATTTACAGAATAGTTAGAAGTACATACAGAGAGTTTATATATACTCAACACATAATTTCCCTTTTATAAATTCTTACATTCATTTGAAACACTTGTTGCAGTTGGTGAACCAATATTATACATTATCATTCACCAACATTCACAATTGATCAGATGTTCTGTTTTCGCATGACGTCCATATTCTGTTCCAGGAGTCCGCCCAGGACACCACATCACATTTAGGTATTATGTGCCAGTTTCTCAGATTCTTCCGATTTCTGATGTCATTGACATCCCTCCTTTGGGATGTCTCTGGTGTTTTCCTAGTGACTGTTGTGGATTTAGCAGAGGAGAACCACAGAGGGAAGGTTTTATTCTCATGATACTGTGACAAGACTACATAGCATCAACATGCTCTATCACTTTTTTTTTTCTTTTTTTTTGAGATGGGTCTCACTCTGTTTCTCAGGTTGGAGGGCAGTAGCGTGAACAAAGCTCACTGCAGCCTCGAACTCTTGGGCTTGAATGATCCTCAACCTCAGCCTCTTGAGTAGATGGGACTGCAGGCATGTGCCACTGCATCTGGGTGATTTCATTTTACTTTTACTTTTATAGAGGCAGAGTCTCAAGACATTGCCCAGGCTGGTCTCTAAGCCCTGGCCCCAAGCGTTCCTCTCGCCTCAGGCTCCCAAAGTGCTGGGATTACAGGTGTGAGCCACTGTGCCCAGCTGCTTTATCATGGTTAATGTTATTTGATCACATGGATGAGGCAGTTTAGCTCAGTTTTCTTCACTATAAACTTAATATAATTCCTCTTTTCGTGTTGTACCTTTTGGAAAAAAACATCACTATGCCCAGTACATACATAAAAAGTAGGGAATTATGCCCCATTCGCCTATGGGCAGACTTTCCATAAACATCATTTGAGTTTCTGTAAAAAATACTTAACATTCTTTGGGCTGTTCTGGATCAATTGCATTTTTCTGTGTATTTTAGAATCAGTGGTCCAAGAACTGCTAAAAATGAAAAAAAATTAGTTAGAATTTTAGTAGGGCTTGTATTGAATCTGAAGATGCATTTAGAAAGTATAAGCATCTTGGTTAATACTTAATAGATTTCTGATCAATGAAAATCTAGTTTATATAGTATATTACACCAATTCTTTTATTCATTTATTTAGAATTTCTTTAATACTTCAATATTATTTGTAATTTTCAGTATATATATCTTGCAGTTATGTTATTTTCAAATATATTTCCTTTTTGATGCTGTGTTAAATGAAATTATTTTGAGTTTCATTATTTGATTAGTTTGTATTATATAAGAATGCAATTTATTACATCGATCATGCATACTGAATTTTGTTTTTGTTTCAACCTTATTTTAGTGGATTTTGTAGGATTTTCTATATATTAGATTATGTCATTGGCCAATAGATTGTTTGACTTCTTCCCTTTCAATTTGGAAGTATTTTATTTATTTTTCTATCCTACTTTTATAAATTATGTCCTCAAGCATAATGTTTAGTTGAATTAGTGGGAATAGGTAACCTTTTGTGTTTATAATTTTGGGAATATTACTGAGACCTACTTAATACCATGTGTTGTCATGTGACTTTTTCATAGGTGCCTGTTTTAGGTAAGAATATTCCCTTTATGCAAAATTTGTTTAGTGTGTTTACTGTGAGTGGGTTTTTGAATTGGAAAGTGCTTATTCCATATCTTTAGATGCGATAATGAAAATTTTGTCATTTATTATATTAATATGGTCATTACACTAATTCTTTTTATATGTTTCACTAAACTTATTATCCTGAATAAATAAGTAGATAAATTAGTGTTTAATTATGTTTTATGATCCTGATTTGTGTTGAAACTATTTCCTTGGGAATTATTGCCTGGGTATCCATAAAGCATATTAGTTTATAGTTTTCGTTTTTTGGATTGTCTTTGACTGGTTGTAACCTCAGAGGAAACTGCCTCATAGAACACATTGCACACTGATCTCTTCTCTATTATTATTATTATTATTATTTTTTGGAGAACATTTAGTAAAACATTGCTGTTGATATTTTAAAGGTTTGGAATAATTCGTCAGTGAAATCTCAATCTGGTTGATCACATGAACTTAGAAGATGATTCCTCCCCAGCTGATCCTTCAGGTGAGACCTCAGCCTTGGCCATCATCTACATCTGGATTCCTGACCCAGAGAAACTGTGAGTAATTTGTGTGTGCTTTTGAGTCACTAAGCTACATAGTAATTGGCTATACTGCAATAAATAATAATACAATAATACACTTGATGGTAAACATAATATGTTATCCTTGATTAGATCCAAAAAAAAAGGAAAAACGGCATTAGTAGAAAACCTGGTAAAATATGAAGACAGTCAGTACTTTAGTTAATAGTTTTGTGCCTTTGTCAGTTTCTGAGTTTTCACAGATAGTCTATGGTTATGTGTATGATATTAATGTTGCAGGAAATTGAAGGGTATATCCACTTTTTGTAAGATTTTAACAACTCTCTATAAATCTAAAATTATTTCAAAGTAAATAGAAGTGTAGACATGGCTCATATATTGGAGATCAGGTCTTCCTGTTAACTTAATTAAGCCTTCATGGAACCTAAAACTCATGGTACAAATGCAATAACATTATAAAATATAAATGAGATGAGTTTCTATTTTACTCACTCTATTCTTCAGGGAACACTAAAGCCCATTCTTCTTCTCAAGTATCCAAAACTAAAGTTGATCCAAGTAACAAGTGGACAGCATAAAAGATTGTATGGAAACTATAATGCATCTACATCTTCAGTTATCTTCAGTTACTAATCATAAAATGATTTGTATGATCATTCTTCACATGATTAGAATGACTATGGGAAAGAAGAAAAAGAAATGCAACTTTCTTGATTTAAAAATTGTGTCTGTGCAAGAGTGGTGGCACACCCCTGTAGTCAGTTCCAGCTGCTAGGGAGGGTTGGTAGGATGATCATGTGATACCAGGAGTCTGAGGCTGTGTAGTGTGCTATGATTGTGCCAGTGAATAACCATGCACTGCAGCCTGGGCAACATAGTGAAACCCCATTAAATAAATAAATTAAATAAATACATAAATAAGTTACAGAGATCATTGTTTATATTTCTATTATTAGGGCACAAATCCTCTAGAGTTTTTTTGTTGTTGTTTTTTTTTTGTTTTGTTTTGTTTTGTTTTTGAGTTGGAGTCTCACTCTGTCACCCAGGCTGGAGTGCAGTGGCGCGATCTCAGCTCACTGCAAGCTCCACCTCCCAGGTTCACGCTATTCTTCTGCCTCAGCCTCCTGAGTAGCTGGGACTACAGGTGCCTGCCACTACACCCGGCTAATTTTTTTGTTTTTGGTAGAAACGGGGTTTCACCGTGTTAGCCAGGATGGTCTCGATCTCCTGACCTCATGGTCCACCTGCCTCGGCCTCCCAAAGTGCTGGGATTACAGGCGTGAGCCACTGCACCAGGCCTGAGATTTTTCTTTATCTTTGGAGGGCTACGACTCCAGCGCAAACTTTCAAATAATGCTTTGCCATTTTTACTTTCCCTCTCAAGGATTCCTGGAACTATAGTTTGTAAAATTATTGCACAGCATGTGTTTTATTTTTACTTCCGTTTGCTGTTAAGGCCTCTCTGGATGGTGGCTATAACCTATAGCCTTGCCCAGTACGACTCAGGGTTTGGTACTGGCTGTGCCTTTCATGGGATGCTTACTTATCCTGATCGATGGCCTAAAGCCGAACTGTGCAGCTTACATCCAGGTATCCTTCTCAGAGAGTACTTGTTTATTCTGTAAGACACCCTGTGGCTCCTGTCTGACCTGTATCTAGTTTATTTCTACCAAGGTAACTGCTCTTTAGGAGAGTACTAAGTGGGAGAAAAGTGAGGTCCATGTGTGTTCGTAAAGTGAAATACAGAGGAGGCAACTCAACACAGTGTGTATCATGGCGTTAGTAATGTATTACTAACCAATCCCAGTAAGAAGAGGGCAGCATTCCTTGAAGTGCCAATGAAAAGAGAGGAGCTCTCCAGGACACACACTCACAAGCAGCAGGGGTGGTGGAGGAGCAGCTAGAGAAAGACATACTATTGCGCCATTTGGCTGAAGTCTTTATGGGTGTATTTGTCAGGTTTTTTTTCCAGCGAGACAAAACTACACGGAGATAGGTAGGTAGGTAGGCAGAGAGATACATAGATGGAGAGTTGATAGATAGACAATAGTTAGATGAATGGCATTTTGTTTGTGGATTTACTCGTGTAACATTGTAGAGACGGAGAATTCTCAAGACAGCCATCTGTGAGTTTAAGGACCTTGGATGCTGTAGCGTGATGGCTCAGTCCAAAGCTGAAATCTTCAGAACCAGGGAAGCTCTTGGTGTAATTCTCAGTTTGGGACCAATGGCCTGAGAATCCAGGGCATTTGCTGGTATAAGTTCTGGAGTTTCAAGGTCATAGATCATGGAGTTCTATTTTCCAAGGGCAGGAAAAGGAGTATACTTTCTCCTGGAGACAGGAAAACTGTTTAAAATTTTTTCGTTTTTGGTTCTATTTGGACCCCAAGGAGATTGTGTGCTGCCTTCCCTCATTGAGGGTGGATTTTTCCCACTAAATTCCCTGACTCGTACCAACCTCCTCTGGAAACACCCTGGCAGACACACCCAGAAGTAATGCTTTACCAATTCTCTAGGTATTCTTTAATCCAGTCAGCACCTTAAATTAACCATGACAAGTCCAACACCTTTCTAGTTGGCACCTATATGTATCACCTTAAGCCATAACTAATCTTTAGATACAGACAATAAGAAGGCAATAGTTCTACCTAACATGATGCAACAATCCTGTGTGCAACCAAAACACACTATACTATTTTTCTTAAGAGCAGTAGAAGTTTGTGGGTAATGTTTACTCTTCGCCTGATACCCCGTAACTTCAATACAAGTATGTTAAATTGCTAACACTTAACTGTTAGTATCAAGTTAACACATTCTTGTGTTTTGTGATAAAATAAGAAGAGAAATAAAAGCAATGTTATTTGCCTAATATATTCATATATAACATGCAAATGTATTCTTAACAAAGTAGATAGAAAATACTAGTGACAATTTTAATCCTTGTTTCTGTAACTGGTCACCTGGTCCTGTCTGGTATGTTGTATGTATTTATTTTGTTATTATTATTATTATTTTTTTTGACACAGAATCTCACTCTGTCTCCCAGGCTGGAGTGCAGTGACATGATCTCGGCTCACTGCAAGCTCTGCCTCCCTGGTTCACACCATTCTTCTGCCTCAGCCTGAGTAGCTGGGACCACAGGCGCCCGCCACCATGCCCGACTAATTTTTTGTATTTTTAGTAGAGACGGGGTTTCACCGTGTTAGCCAGGATGGTCTTGATTTCCTGACCTCGTGATCCACCTGCCTCAGCCTCCCAAAGTGCTGGGATTACAGGCGTGAGCCACCGCGCCCGGCCCTGTCTGGTATTTATAACTCCCTTCTACTGCTACCCATTCTGTATTCTCTTTGTCTTCAGCAAGCCCCTTTGCTGGTCCTGGGTCTTTACCTGGCAGGGTGATGCAAACCTTCATTCCTGAAACATCTGGAGCAGTTGTATTCTTGTCTGGAATGGTTGTAATAATCCATTGAACTTAACAACAGAGGATACTAAGACTTTGTTTTAGTCCATTTTCTGTTACTGATAACAGAATACCCGAAACTGGGTAGTTCATAAAGAAAACACATGTATTTCATACAGTTACGGAGACTGAAAAGTCTAAAGTTGACAGGTTGTATGTGGCGAGATCCTGTTGCTGGTTGGGAATCTCTGAAGAGTTCTGAAGTCTACAGGGTATCATGTGGCAATGGAGTAGAGCTTGCTGACATGCAAGATCATGTCTCCCTTCTTAAAAGCCACTCTTCTCTCATAATAGACTATTAATCTTTAAATATTAATGTATTGATCTATGAAGGGATTAATTCGCTTATGGGGTCAAACTCTTCATTATCCAATCACCTTTTAAAGGCCTCCCAATTCAACACTGCTATATTAAGGATGAAATTTCAGCATAAATTTGGAAAGGAAGCAATATTCCAACCCTAGCACTCCACTTCTGACTCTCTAAAAATCACACCCTGTCACAAAAATTTTATTTCATTCCTAGAGTTCAAAGGCTTAAATTGTTCCAGCACCAACAGAAAGTTCTAAAATCTAAAGTCTCCTCTGTCAGCCCATGAAATCAAAACAAGTTTTCTTGATACAAAACTCAGCAGATGGGTTGTTAATGCCCACTGGGTTCATGTGGCTGCTGCTCAGATAGAGCCACTTTACCAAGATAAGGGAATTACTATAGAGAAAATTTTATACATATAGAGCCAGCTAAAAGACAGAGCAGAGTTTTCATATTACTCAAAACTGCTTCTCCAAATGCTCAGAGGCTAGAGTTTTTATAGACAGTTTTGTGGGCAGGGGGTTAGAGAAAGGGACATGCTGGTTGTTGGGTCGGGGATGAAATCTTAGGAAGTCAAAGCCATCTTCTTTGCTGACTCAGCTCCTGGGTGGGGGCCACATATCCAGATGAGCCAGTTTACTGGTTTGGGTGGCACCCGCTGATCTGTCAGAATGCAAGTTATGAAAAATATCTCCAACACCAATCTTAGGTTTTACAATAGTAATGTTACGTATAGGAGCCATTGGGGAGTTTATTAATCTTGTGGCCTCTGATTGTATGACTCCGGAGCCATGCTTTCTAATATGGTGGTTAATTTGTTAGTTTTACAAAGGTGATTGTGATCCCCAAACAATGAGGGGTTTTGTTTCAGGGAGGAGCTGTTATTATCTTTGTTTCAAAATTAAGCTACAAAGTAAATTTCTTCCAAAGTTGGTTTTGTTTTTGCCCAGGAATCAACAAGGGCCGCTTGGAGGTTGAATGCAAGATGAAGTCACTTAGGTCATATCTCTCTCCCTGTCGTAATTTTCTCAATTACTGTTTTTGCAAACGGGATTTCAATTTCCCCTTCTGAGTTTCATTGCATTTTATTCTTAAGGTGTGAGGTACAGAGTTGGAAAAAGGCCAAAGACCATTCTAACTTCTTTCTGCTGACCAGGGGTAGACTTGACATAGGGTTTGGCCCCAGAGTAAATGGAATGAAACTGCTTTGTAGCTGTCTGCATGTATTCGCAGATGCCTGGTTGGGGTTCCTAGGCTTGCATGACAAAGATGTTAGTACTTTCATCCGCAGTTTTAGTACAGCACTTAAGTGAACAGCAAACTGTAGGATAATGGGTCCTAACATAAGGAGTGGAAGTCCTAGCTTCAGAAGTCCTTATATAATTTGTCTAAATCCCTGAAGGATTAGAGTGAATAGCCCTAAAAACCAATCAGACATGGGGTCAATAGTCAAGAGAGATTTGGGTCAGAGGTTGTTAGAAAGACAAATTGGGATAAATAGGAAAGAGCAAATTTAAATACACCATCTCATATCTTTTTAGTTAGTTTCCTAGTTGTCAGAATGTATCCTAGCTGTGTTTCATTCCAGGAGGTGTCACTGCAAATGAGGTAGGCTCCCTTATGTGATTAAGACAAAAAATATTTTTAATAACAGGCATTTGTATGGAAATAGAAAATAATAACAAAGGTTGATGTTGGACACAATGTATCCAGATGTTAGATTGAAAGCATTTTTAAGTTGCAAAGGAGGATAGCAATGACAATCCCACGTATTTTTCATCTGCGTCTCAAGTGATAAGCTTCAGCATGCGGGGGCCTCCGGAGGAAGGTCATAGCCATTTCATTGAGTCCATCCAGGTCAGAAAAGTGGAAGAAAAATGTCAATGTATTTGTTTGAGGACTTTAGTTCTGAGAGATTTCAGGATTCAGTCCAAAGTGCAGAACATAATAAAAAGCTAAAAAACAATGGACAAGACTAGAATCTAGTAGCAGGTGTGCTATAG
>NC_045439.1:159262754-159333921 GCF_002776525.5 Piliocolobus tephrosceles
TTTTTATTAAGACATACAGTAGGACACATTTATTTGCAAAATAAGTTTTGGTATTATCATAGTTAGCCTGATTATTTGTGTAAAGTTCAGCAAGAATAATTATTTCCCATATTATCTCTTTGTAAACTGGGTTTGCTGGAACTTTGTTCCCTAAGGAACCTCGGATTAGACTTCTTTAAAGGCTTGAAGGGATGTATCTGTGCCTGCAAATACTCGTACACATTGATTGAATTTCTCTCTTCTTCAGCTCCCAAGATAATTTGGGAATCATAGGCCTGTCAGAATGTAACAGTTTTTTCTTACCACAGGTCAGGAACCCTGTACAAGGCCTGTGTAGATAGTTATGAGGCCAGTTTCTTCAAGGGGCTTTTATCATCTCTGTTGGTCAACTTTAATTCCTCAAGCCTGTCTGTTTGTATTTGAAAGTAGGCCATTCCACTGGTAAAATAACCATATCTTTGGTAAAATAATCTGTGTCTCCAGTTGTGTTCTGTTACAAAAGAAATCAGATTCTTATTATACTTAGGTAAATAACTATATCTCCATAGTATAGAATACTCATAAATAGTTTTCAAACTCTGGAGAAATCAAGTGGAGAATATGAAATATCTTTCAACTTTTGCTCACAGGAATATACTTTACTCAATCATGAGAAGCTGTAAATAGCTAAAAAGAAAAATGTTTTCTTGATTCTGAAAAATGACAAAAAGGCTCAGCAACTTTTCAAGCAACAAGTCATAAAAGGATTATTTTGGTCTTCTATTAGTTCAGTCCATGAAGTTAACTTTGTCTGATCTTGAGCCAGCAGTCCCCATAAACATACAGCTATCTATGAGAGTCCTGGATGTTTGTTTTGTTTTTTTCCTATTTCAGTGCCCCAATCTTTAGTTATGAGAAACCTGTATTCAAGAGAACATTGCAAAGAGAAAACACCTTTTGAATAGTTTAAAAAAAAGAACCACAGTAATCTGTGGATGACAATTATCTCAGGACAGCCACTGTTTTATTAATTTTACTTTGATTTTTTTGAGACAGGGTCTGAAGCCACCCAGGCTGGAGTGCAGTGGCACAATTATGGCTCACCGTAGCCTCACCTTCCTGGGATCAAGCAATCCTCTTTCTTCAGCCTCCAGAGGAGCTGGGACCACAGGCAAGTGCTACCACATACAGCTAATTTTTTCATTTTTTTGTAGAGATAAGGTCTCACTATCTTGCTCACGCTGATCTCAAATAGCTGAGCTCAAGCAATCCTCCCAACTTAGCCTCCTAAAGTTCTAGTATTACAGGCACGAGCCACCGTGCTCAGTGAGGACATTACAGGCATGAGCCACTGTGTCCAACGAGGCCATTGTTAAAGACACAATCAACAAAGAAATCTGGTCATTTCTGTGGCACATAACAATTTAACATAATAAACATAATTATTCCTGATAACATATACAAAGACATATTAGAATTATAGGAACCATATAATTTTGGAATACATACTAATAACATATTTATATAAATATAACCGAAAGAAAGTTAAACATAATTTTATATTTGACAATGTTTTCTGTAGGTTAATATACCAAATAAACTAAATGTGTCTGTTTTAGACTTCAGGAGACCTAATACTAAAAAGACTAATGAGTTAAAATAAAAATTCTTAGTTTATAATTTTATTTTTCAGAGTTTGCAAGTGGTAAAGGCTTAAAACACTTCATAGCACCAAATAGAATCCCAGATAACCACAAATCATTTGCTTAACCAAAATGATAGCTCAAAAATTTAAAAAAGCAAAAGCCTTTATTCATTGGTAAAGAGGAGACTCTACTCTCCCAACAACAGGACCAAATAAAGTCAGCATCAGGCTATCTGAATCTGTATCTTCTCTCTCCCCTACTTTTTTCAGTTTATTTAGAAGACAAATAAAAAATATTTTATTTTCTCTCAGTATTATACAGAAATCTTGTTTAAAGAGAAAACTAACTTTTACCTTTGCATTAGTGTTTTATTAATGTCAAACCCAATTTTTACATAAAACCTTATAAACAAACCTATTGAATCTAAATCAGTTTGACCATAACTGTTTACAACTTTCTACTAAACAACTGATTACTGCTCAATGAAAACTGTTTATCGCACATAAGCATGCAGATTCTGGGCCTGTGTCATTGTGATTTTTACATTAATGATCATTCTGTAGAAAAACTAAGTAACCTGCTTCAAGTTTGGCACGCTACTCACTCACACACAGAACTTTCTTTACAAGACCAATCTTCTACAAACCTTTTATAACATGCTTAAACCTTACGTTTTGTCCTATTATTTTTTTAACTTAAGACAATTTTTAAAACCTCTAATTTAGACAAGATTACTTTTTAAAACAAAAATCGTATCTTTAGGTCTTTTTATAATTTTTTACAAAAACATGTTTTATAATTTTTATATACCTTGAATGCAAATGTTTTCTCAGTAGTATCAGTTACAGTGTTAAATCTTCACAACTTTTATTTTTAGTGAAAGCAGTTTTAATTTCATACCAAGTGCAGAGCCTAGGACACAGGACAGAAATGAAGATAACGTCTGACCCTTTCCAACATAGCGAGGGGGCATGGCTAACTCAGCATGTGCCCAGGCTTTACCTAGAAGCTACTGGCTCTAATGCAGGCAGGTTGGACAATTACAAAAAGTCACAGATATTTGTAACCTTAAAACAGCAAAGAGAATATCTAACCTGCCTAATTTAGACCAAATGTCTAAATGTTGAAGAAATAATTTTATTGTACCAGTAATCTTTAGAGCTATCTTTATTATTCAAAGATTATTAGAGTCATGTGAACTACAAAGCATTGTAGTTAATTTTTTTGATAAAATATTTTATTTAAGTGCATATATATGCCAATTAATTAGAGCTCTTTTATATAGTTTGTTAGCAAAATATTATATATATGAGGCATATAAATACATAGACATAGAGAAGCAGATCTGGTAAAGTTATACGGATTCTTCGTTTGTCAGTTTTTAAGTTTTTTCTTTTTCATTTTAGGTCATCAGTCTCTTGATTACCTGTTCCCTGCCCTAAACAGTTTTTAACCAGGCAGTTCCAAATTTTTATTTTAAAGGGATAAATCTTAGGTGAAATAAAATAGGTAATTTATATTTTATCTAAAGCAAGGAAAAATGTGGGGGTTTCAGTCAGGATGGCCAGGAAAGGCAGACATTCTTCAATTTGGAGGTTTTCTTAAAGTTGTTAAGTTCTTAAATGGGATTATTGACTTTGGGGTGGAACCTTTTAACGAACAGAACCAGGAAAGCATGCAGTTTCTAGGGCCTAATAAGCAGGGAGAGCTGGAAGGCAAAACAGATTCCCCTAAATGAGGAATCTTATTTTTATACTGAATCCTGGGTCCCCTAAAGAGGGAAACAGTATGGGATGACACAGTGCAATGCTTCCACGGTGTATTTCATTGTAAGGACATTTCCCCAAGGCTGCTAGACAATGCAACGCTAATCAGCCCACTCTGTAATCAGCCCATAACAGCACACCTTTCTTATTTAAATGTGCAAATAAAAGAGTATCACCCCGTAATAATAATCACTTACTGTAAGCAACTACCATTAGTCATTTTAAAAAGTACATATATATTTTTGGCCAGGCGCGGTGGCTCAAGCCTGTAATCCCAGCACTTTGGGAGGCCGAGAAGGGCAAATCACGAGGTCAGGAGATCGAGACCATCCTGGCTCACACGGTGAAACCCCGTCTCTACTAAAAAATACAAAAAACTAGCCAGGCAAGGTGGCAGGTGCCTGTAGTCCCAGCTACTCGGAAGGCTGAGGCAGGAGAATGGCGTGAACCTGGGAGGCGGAGCTGGCAGTGAGCTGAGATCCGGCCACTGCACTCCAGCCTGGGCAACAGAGCAAGACTCTGTCTCAAAAAAAAAGAACAAAAAAAAGTATATATATATTTTTTTATCTAGCTGTTACACAACAAGGTTAATTTTTTTTCATAATGCAATGTAATTTTAGGTGCCTGGCAAGAGTCGAAAAGATCAGATACAAGAGGAAGGAGGAACAGACAGGAGTAAGTGGAGGATCAGAAAGAATTCCACTGAATGAGAAACTTTTACAGAGGGAGAGCAACGGCTTTAAAATAGTATCTGTACACATGTAGCTCAATATCAGCCTTAATCAATTGATTTTTGGTTGCAGAGACATCAAAAGAAAATCTGCTGAAATCTTTTATTAATAGATTTTAGCCAGGACAAATAGATAGTATTTTTGGCTTTAAATTTTTCCAAAGGTAACTGCCCATGAGAAACTTATAAGCCTAACTAAGGTTATGACTTAACTGTGGATGCATGAGGTTTCTCAGAGAGATGGCAAGCAGTTTTTGCAAGATTGAGAATTTCTCCAAAGATAACTTAGAAAGCAAAATTTAAGACAGAAAGTTAGAAGATGTCCATGGAGAAGAAAATAAACAAATGAATGTCAAAAGTCTCCAAGTATCACACTAGAAAGGGCTTCCTGCTTGAGCTGAGAATCAAACCCAGGCTGCTGCAGTAAAAGGGAATAACCTTAGTTACTGAAGTACAGTATGGGGCAGTTGCTGTTGGTCAGAAATACTGTAGGTCAGTCAGCTCCAAGCTTCAAGGATTTTAACTGCTCAAGAGAATCCGTAAAGCTAGCTGTGACATTATCATGTATCCTTTCAGACTGGCTGCCTGACATGAACCCCGAAATTCCAACCCTCTGTATGTGGGAGAACAAGGGACAGCACCCTCACATGGTTACAAAGTCAAATTTTCAAGGACATAAAACAAGATAAGAGGGAAACTTCAAATTTTTTGTTTCAGGGAGGTGTAGCAAATTTTGTAACTGACCCGTCTGCAGGGCCAGCCCAAACAGTGGGCTTATAGGGATCCTAGGCCCCTTAGGTTTCACAGTATTAATGCTATCTCTAGGAGCAATTGGGGATGTTAGAAATCTTAAGACCTCTGGCTATGTGACTCCTGAGCCATATCATCTAATCTTGTAGTTAATTTGTTGGTTTTATAAAGGCGGTCTGGTCCCCAAGCAATCAAGGGATTTGTTTCAAGGAGGGGCTCTCATCTTTGTTTCAAAGTTAGGCTATAAACTTCCCCAGTTAATGTTGCCTTTGTCCAGGAACGAAGAAGGGCAGCTTAGAGATTAAAGGCAAGATGGATTCCATCAGGTCATATCTCTTTTGCAGTTATAGTTTTCTCACTGTTAGAATTTTTTCAAAGGTGATTTCAGGATAAACATAATGTCCTCATTCCCATTCTATAAGAGAGAAATAGACAAAAAGAAAAAAGCAACAGCCCCTAAGTAAATTGGAAGTCCAGTAGGGCAAACATTACATCTTAAAGCTGGAGAGCCTTTTTTTTGACTCCTTAACACACTGGGGTGAGGGTTGGACTGGCAAGCCCTAGGCAGTGTCACCCCTAAGGTTCTCCTGGTGAATCACCCGTGGGTGCTTGTACTGGTTGAAATTTTCCCAGGCAGGCTTTGAATGCCATGAGGGACTTCACAATCCGGGGATCCTGGTAGTGGCACCACTTCCTCAACTCCACTAGGCATTACCCACGTGGGACTCGCTGCAGTGACCTCACTGCTGTAGCTTCACTTGGCATTGCCCTGGTGGGGACTCTTTGCCACAGTTCCAACCCCACATTTGTGTTTGGCATCCTTCTACTGGGGGCTCTCTGTGGCGGATCTGCCCCTGTGACAGCTCTCTCTCTGGAATCCCAGGCTTTCAAAAAAATACTTTGAAATTTGTGGAGGCTGCCAAGCCACCACGTATGCCATAAGTGTAAGGAATACATTTATTTTCTTTATAAATTACCCAATATTTTGTATTCTGTTTTAAGCAACAAAGAAGGCACTAATACAGAAAACTGGTAATGACAAGTAGGTTGTTGCTGAAAATGAATACCTAAAAATATGAAAGTGTCTTTCAAACTGGGTGATGGGCAGAGGCTAAAAGAATCTTAGACAGGCAGACTAGTAAACGCCTGTATTCTTGTGAGGGTTTAGAACATAAGAAGACTAGGAAATACTTGTGAGTCCTTAGAGATTGATGAAGTGTTTGTGACCACACTGCTTCGGGGGAAATGGCACCATATAATGCATGCTAGTTCAGAGCATACACAACCTTCTAGAGAACCTTTCCCCACAGTTATACAGTATTGTCATCTAGCAGGTGCTGAAACTGTAACTCCCAAAGCTCATTCCACCATTGTTTCAAGTGAGTTGCTTCAGGATTATAGGGAACATGGTGAATTCATTGAAGTTTCTGAGCATGAGCTCATGTCTGCCCTTCTTTGTCGGTGAAATGAGTTCCTTGTTCAGAAGCAATGCTGTGTGGAATACGGTAATGGTAGATAGGCATTCTTTAAGTCTGTAGATGGTAGCTTCCACAGAATATTTGCATGCAAGGAAGTAAAATTTCTAGACAGAATAAATAACTGTCTTACTATTCCAGGAAGAACAAAATGCTGCCCCTTCCCTGATGAAAGCTGCCCAGTGTGATCAGCCTACCACAAGGAAACTGGCAGATCATCCTGGGGAGCGGTGCCATATAGAGGGTCGGTGTTAGTTTCTGCTGCTGACAGTTGGAACACTCTGAGGGGACTGTAACCTGGTTGGCCATGGTGAAAGGAATTCCAGGTTGCTGTGTGCATGCATAATCTCAGTCCTTACCACTTTGGTGGTATTCATAAGGCCAGTGACTGATGACATAGGTGCCTGGGAAAAGAGGCTGAGTACTGTCAGAGAACGCATGATCGCATCCACCGGAGGATTCGAGTCCAGAAGAGCTATGGTAAGAGAGTGAGCCAGTTTTCCTCTGTTTCCCAGCACAGTTTAGCCAACATTCTCTTTAAGGTTTAGGTGGCTCTTTCTGCTTCTCCTGAGGACTGAGGTCTCCTTGCTGTGTGGAGTTTTCAGGGGATTTCTAGACCTTCGGCTACCTTTTGAGTAATTTAAGATATAAAAGCTCACCCACTGGCTGGGCACGGTGGCTCACACCTGTAATCCCAGCACTTTGGGAGGCCAAGGCAGGTGGATCACAAGGTCAGAGGTTCAAGACTAGCCTGGCCAACATGGTGAAACCCCGTCTGTACTAAAAAATACAAAAAAATTGGCCAGGCGTGGTAGTGGGCATCTGTAATCCCAGTTACTTGGGAGGCTGAGGCAGGAGAATTGGTTGAACCCAGGAGGCGGAGGTTGTAGTGAGCCGAGATCATGCCCTCGCACTCCAGCCTACGCAACAGGGTGAGACTCTGTCTCAAATAAAAAAAACAAACAAACAAACAAACAAACAACAGAAAAGCTTGCCCACTGCATGGTTTTAGGCAGCCCGAACCTAGGAAAAATATGTCCTTTAAGAGATGGCATGATACCTCCAAGGTGGTCTCAGAGAGAGTCGAATGCCTTCATCCATCCTGGGAAGGTAACAACCACACCGAGAAAGTATCTAAAGTTCACGGGAGTCTGGAGCATGACCATAAAGTATGTTTGCCAGTCCTCGCCAAGGTAAATTCCCCTAAATTGTACTTCTTAACATGAGGCCTTGAGGGTGGTCTATTATGAGGACTGTTAGTCTGGCAGAGAGAGCAACTCTGGGTCACTTGCTGCACTGTCTCTCCAAGGTTGGGAGTGGTCATCATTTGAAGGAGCCAATTGTACAGGGTTATCTACCATAATGTGAGTTCTCATGGGCCTCCTTAACTGCCTGGGTAGCTATGGATTTTCGAAAAAATACTTGCCTGTGAGAGTTTTCAAGCCGTCATGGATATCCTCTGCTTTTTAGGAAGACTTCCTGGGGGGATTACTGCTAGGGAGCCAGTGTGCCAACTACAGAGACCACAGGCGTCAAGGAGGCTGTGAGTCTCAGGGGAGACCAGGTATCACAGGGTTCTTCAGGGGGAGAGTCTAATTCAGGAAACATTTGTGTCCCTTCTCTTCCTTTGATCCTTGTGGAAGTCAATTTACATGTTTTTTTGTAGTCCCTTATTCTGACCTAGGGCCATCAATACCGTATGTATGTATGTGTGTATGTATGTATGTATTTTGCTTTTGATAAAAAAAGATCTAGTTAGAGAATTTCCCACTATATGAAATGAAAATACCTTATAAGTGCTCAGAGGACTTGTTACTGGACTTCCACCATGTTGAATCTGCATAATATTATCAATGCCATGGACCAGTGTAGTATCTTGTGGAAGGAGAAGGTGACCAACTTCCTGCAAACTGTGACTGGGTTATGGAAAGTTGATATTATGTTGAGGTAGGACAGAGAAAGTATGCTACTGGCATTGACCGTGAAATTAAGCTACTTCTGGTGGGCCTTATGAAGAGAAATAGAGAAAAAGCTTCACTAGATCAATAGGTGCATACCAGGTACCAGGGAATGTGTTAATTTGCTCAAGTGATAAAACCACGTCTGATACAGCAGTTGCAATTACAAGGAACACTTGGTTTAGCTTGTGGGAATCCACTGTCACTCTCCAGGATCCATCTGTCTTTTGCACAGGCCAAATTAGACAGGCATGTGTTGGAATCTCCACCCCTGCATCCTTCCAGTCCTTCATGGTGGTGGTAACCTCTACAGTCACTCCAGAGGTGTGGTTATGAATTTGATTTTCTATTTTCCTAGGTAGAGGCAGCTCTAGTGCCTTCCATTTAGATTTTCCCACCATACTATCCCTTACGCCACAGGTCAGGGAACCAATGTGGGAATGTTATGCCCAGACCGTTTGTTCCCCAAAGAAGACCACCAGAGTCCAGAGTCAAAGCCAAGCGGCAAGGATCTTTTACTGCAAGTTCGAACTTGGTCTCTCCGCTTCACAGCTTACAAGAGGGCCCCGAACAATGCGTGCGCTCGCTTTTTATAGCCCGATGTAAACAGGACTTGTAAGGTTACAGAGGAACAAGGGAATTCTTTAGGTTACAGCATTACAATTGGTTAACATTTTAAGTTATACATTTAGCAGTTTTTTATTGGTTCCCACGCTTTCAGTAAAACCACAAACGGCTGTGTCCTTATCAGGGATTTTTCCCAGGTGGTGTTTTTCTAAAGTTGAGCTATATGGTGGGACGTGTTTGTACTGGGCTCAGGAAGTTGAGAGATATATGGTGTTTGTACTGGGCTTAGGAAATTGAGAGATATATGGTGTTTGTGTTGAGCCCAGGGCTGAGGAATGTGCCTGATTTCTTTCAGGAAATGTGCCAGGTGCTGACTATGTCTATTACAGCTGTGCATCTGCAACTAGAGAAATGACCAGAGTATGTGTTTGGGGCCACTGGACCCACTGTATTTTCATGTGACTAAAATTTAATCACCTGACCTCCATAAATCCCCACTCTGACTGGCATTCTGTAGTGATGTTTTGAGTTGAGTCTTCTGGAATCAGTGTAAGGTCAGAGCATTGTTTACTAGTCCTGAAAAGTTCTTATTATATTCCTTTCCCCAAAACACAGCTGTTAAAAGGTTATAGGTTCCCTTTTGGGAAGGATCGGAGAAAGATTAACAGTATAAAGTTTTTGTAGCATACCTGGGTCCTTCATCAAGGGGACCTGTCTGCTCCCTTTTTCAAGGAGTTCTTGACTCTAAACTGGCTCTTTCCTTGGATTTTAGTAGGGGCTTTGATTTTCTATTATTTTGATTTGAGTTCGACTTTTGTAAACGTAATGTAAATGTTTTCAGTATTTTCATATCAATTAAGAGTGTATTAGGCTTCTTTTCTATTTTACTTCTAAGAACACCACGGTCAGATTAGCCAACACCATAGATCTACTTGAGTCGGATGAATCTGAATGTTGCCTTATCTTTGCTGCCCATTTTGGTAACTATATCCATCTTGACTCTGAAGGTTGACAGCTGCCACATGGCCCTGGGACCTGTGAGATCCAGTTATTCCCAACGCATTTAAATTTTCTGTTGAGTGACTGTGGTTCTCAGTATAAGCTTCCGCCTACAGAGAAAGTTACTCAAGGATGCTGGGCTCCCCTCACAAATCAGTTTCTTAAAGTATTTCTGAAAGGTTTATCTTCTGGGGCCTCCCAGTGCGGATGAGTAGATTTCAAATGACAAATGCACTCTGGAGTTCCGTTTGTTCTAAGCCTTTGAGTCTCTCCCTCTACGTTAGGCCAGATCCAATGAGATCTGGGACATCCAACGAGCTAAATAAGGGCCGTCTTTTGTTCCATGGTTTAGCCAACCAACCAAACTGTTAGAGCCGTTTCTAATTTCCCATGCTGCAAAACTCAAAGCAGTGTCTTTTTTAATGTGTCCATGTCGATAAATCTGGGTGATCCAACTTTATGTTTCCTCCACTATTATCCCAACTCTTAATATCCTTTCCCACACATTTTCCAGATTTCTGCTTGTATAAATTATAAACTCAAATCGTTTTCTTGAACTGTTGTGGACCTCCCGTGGGCCAAACTTTGTATATCATTTTTTAAGGGCCTTTTGAGATTTGAGTCTACGTAAATGGCCTTTTGAGATTTGAGTCGACTTACAGGTTTAGAAGCAAAAAGGAGTGGTGGGTGTGGGGCCTTAGGAGGTTCAGCATTGCATTCCTCGGCAACTGCCTCAGGGGAGTCCATTAGCTTTCCCTCAGGCGATGCTGGCGTAATCCCTTCAGACAGAGGTGGAACCACCTATACCAGTGTGGGTGAAGAAGTTACTGCCAAGAGGGTGTCAGTAGGGGTCAGGTCTGCCAGCAAAGAAAACATCACAATTTCAGAGCTCAATGTCTCCAGCCTCAAATGGTGTCCCCAGATGCTCCCAACCCAATCCACAGGGTTCCATTCTTTTCTGAGCAGTGCTGTAAATTTACAGTAGATAGGTTGCTAGGCTGAAAGTTCAACTTTCATAGGAATTCAGCCAACTCATGGTGAGGGTTTGCGTTTGCCTTTTAGCATTTTCAGCCCTGTGACTATAGGAGATATAATTCTCACTCAAAGCACTGTAAGAAGCTCTAAGGCTTTTTATGTGAAGCTGAATTCTGAAATGTGAATCTCTTAGCTTATCTTTTTTATCAGTCACGTTACTCATCAACGCTAGAAGCAGAGTCCTTGATTTTCCACCGATGTTTAAAGATGTGTTGTCAGAGTCACCAAGTTCCTTGTCTTTTATTCGTGGTTGATTAGGAGTGTCAAAGGTAGATGTTTGTATATCTCTTAAGCAGTTTATGACATGGACTAGCAATGTTCTCTGAACTATTAGAAATGGATTCTTTAGCATTTTTAGGTTTCATCAATTTAGAAATCTAATTTTAGAAACCCCAAAACCAATGAAAGAAACTCATTCCTAAAATTCTGGTACTCTACAATCATTCATGGTTTAAAAAATAAAACCTGTTTTGGCATTCTTCAGAGACACAAGACCAATAGGATACATATATAGATAGACAGATGGGGGGGCATTAATTAGATAAATTGGATCACATGATTATGGAAGCTAAGACAGGTCTTCTGCAACCTATAAACCATGGAGTACCAGTAGCATGGCTCATTCCAAGGCTGAAGGTCTCAGAATGAGGAAAGCTGACAGTGTAATTCTCAGTCTGAGGCCAAAGGCCTGAGAATGTGGAGGGATGCAGAAGTAAGTCGTGGACTACCAAGGAAGAGAATCTGTAGTTAAGATGTCCAAGGGCAGGAGGCAGAGAGTGTACCAGCTGTAGGAGAGAGGGAGAGCAAAATCATTTTCACTACTTTTTCATTCTCTCAGGGCCCCCAGCCCACTGGATGGTGCCTACCCACACAGAGGGTGGATTGTTATAGAATTCGCTCAGGTCTGCTCATCCAGTGCGGTAAGACTGATATCTACACTGACATTTGCAGTGGGAGAAAAGGAGGTGTTTATCTGGACATTGTCAGCCAAGGCGGATGAGGCAGCTAATGCTTAAGTTCCCACTTCCCCAGTGGCTTGCAGGTAAGGGGTTTTATTTAAAGCAGGGGTAAATTTCAGGAAAGCAGAAGTTACTGGCAAAATTATAAATCAGTACATGGAGGTTACACATGGTTTTGTCCTGAAAACTCATGATATTTTGAAGCAAGGGCTTACAGCCCATACATAGATTTAAAAGTTTTCTGATTTGTAATTGTTTAAAGAAAAGAAGGTTTGTTTTAAAATCTGGGGTCAGCAGAAAAAAATGTTAGCTCTTTGGCTAATGGATTTGACTCTGTCTAGGCCCATCAGGAAGAAATTTAGTACAAAGAATGGCAGTCAGAATTCAGTTTTCAGGCCCCCTTATCTGAGGTGTACTTGTCAGCAGATGCGTTTGATGGGTGTCTAGGTTTATGGAAAATGACTCAGGAATGTATGTTAAGATGTGATCTTTAGAACAAAACAAACATCTTCTGACTCTAACTTCCTTGGCTATTGTTTAGGCTACTATTACCTTCTTACTTACCAAGTTCCTCGTTTCCTTCTCAGTGCTCGCTAGGTACCTGGGATTTGCCTTGAAGGGACTCAGGATTCTCCTTTATTTCCCTGGTTGGGGAAGCTACAGGCCCCTAGCAAAGGGTCCCTGCTCCATCACAGGATCTACCCACTCTGTCTACCAACTCACATTTCAGAGCTTTCTGGTGAAACCCTCGCGACCCAGAAATAATGCTTTGCCAGTGTTCTTAATACAGTTAATTGACTCCTAAAACTCAGCATCACAATTGGGTTTTGGAGTGTTACCCAAGCAGGTTTCTCATAACGAGTTCAAATTGCTGGATTAATGTCAAGCAACCATAATTTCCATAGAGTCAAACTGTGACTGAGAGGTGGTTACTGCCTCTGTGCAGTATTCATCTGTGCAGTTCCCACAGGGGACAGTGAGGGGAGATAAAGGTGGTACTGAGCTGTCTAATATGCAGTAGTCACCTTGAGCAGGTTTTATAAGGGGCTGTGTTCGATGACCACCTTGAGGAACGTGGAGGCGGCCACAAACGGGAAACTGTCATGGATTTCTAAACCCTATTTCTGGCATGAGAATGTCAAAACTATGTACAAAATGAATGCCCAGGTTATATAAAATTAAAACAATTCACAGCAACATTTAAAATAGGAATTCCAGTAGCCCAATAATAACTCTCTCTCTAATCCTGAGGCAGCAGGTAAATCAAGTTGTTCAACTAATTTGAAACTATAGTTACACATGTTTTCGCAATAATAGACCAGAATACATATGAGCCGATGAAATTTTATACGGAGAAGGGGGCAGTCACAGAGAGAAAATAGTGTGTTCCATTTATTTTAAAAGGCATATTTTTTACATCTTCCAAATAGAGATGAATCATAATATTGTAAAAAGACTATCGGTTAGAAGATAGTCATGTGATCGACTTTGTGTGCATACACATGAAATTGATGTAAAAAACTTCAATTTTCACATTCTGGTGGTATCTTCAACATCACGACTCGTAGAGGGATGTTAGTAGATGAGAAACATAATCTAACAGAAACCTTATAGTTCTCTCACTACAAATACAGCATCAGCAAAGCTCCTAATTAGCAGAGATGATGCTAATGTAGGAAAAATCCATGGACAAGGTGAGTTGCACAGTGATTTAGAAGAGTTTTATCCAAATATGAGAAATTTTAGAAAACCTTCATTCCTATTTTGCTTTCACTTTCTAACTCGTGTGATCATAGGAGTGATATAAATACACACATTTATGTAAGTTCAAAAGTGGAAAAAGTAAAGTAGAGGTTCCTCTTCGAAGATTTTCCTCGCCATCTAATTAGGAATAACTAGTAACTTCTCTTAGAAGCAAATTTATTCAAAGACCTATGCTAACATTCTTAAATATCTGCTAGCCATAATAAAGAAATCAATGTACTTTATGTTCTTAGCGCCCACAATTTAGCCTAAATATTTGCCCTGGCATGTGTATACTGGTCCAAGCAAGCATTAGGTCATAGCCTGTTCCTCTTCCTTATTTGAAGCTATTTTTACCTTTCTCAGCATTCCACAAGTGACTTCCTCCTTCCTTTGTTCTCCTCTGCCTTTGCCTCTTTTAGGAAGTTCTAAGTTGCAGCCAGTCAGGACAAATACAGAATGTGAGGTCCTGTTCCAGCCAATGGAAACCAGACACAGCAGTAGGGTGGATGCATTGTTATAAATGACCCTGTCTCTGTTTGGTGTACTCTCTTGGCAAAACTGCTAGAGAGTGTACCATTTCTGCAGAAAATATAAAAATGGCCTTGCTGAGCAAATTTAACTTATGTTCCAGTACTAATTCTTTATGGCACCAGGGAACAGGCATGTCAAACAAAAAGTATTATTTTCAACATATATGAGATAAAATTTTTGTCATGTCATAGTTTTTCAATAGTTTTAGGCTTTTATTGTGATGCAAAATAATGATGTATTTTACAGTGGATACGTATGGTACTTCTTGCAATTACTTGAAAAAAGCTGTCACTAGTAGCAAATACTGACTTAGTGTTTAGTGTAGACCTGTGTAAACCAAAAATGACTGATACAGATCTAATTCAATTCAGAGAATTATTTTGCCAAGTTTAAGGATAAAGAAACATAAACCACAGTAGGCTCTGTGGCCTGTGCTTTTTCCAAAGAGAGTTTTGCTGACTTCCATATTTATAGGGGTGAGACCAGGCAGGAGCAGATGGAGGATAAAGAAAGTGGGGGAAAGACAGTGAGGCAAGTGTTACATTCTTACAAGGCCTTGATTAGCCCTCACTGCATCTAGATGTTGCATGCGTAAAGAGGAGTGGGGAAAAAGTTGATTGTACATTTGTCTTGTGCGTGGGAGATCTACATTTTACATAAGATAAGCAAACTTGTGAAATTACAGCTGTCTCTTTGGGAACAAAAGGAAGGTAGTATTAGCATGACTCAGTTCCCAACTTTTCCTTTGGCATATTGAGTTTGGGGTCCCAAAATTTTATTTTCCTTGTTCTTCGAAATATTTCAGAGAAAGCATTTTAGAAGAAAATGATTGTTTGGTTATATTTTTCCCCTAATCTTTCAACATTAGGATGGTTTTTCCTAGAAGGTAAGGACCCACATTTTTAAGGAGACTCATTCTAGAAGGTTGTGAAGAAATAGGGGCAATAAGAAATAAAGGGAAAAAATAAGAAAAAAGAGACACAGCTGGATTATAGCAACAAAGTAGAAAGCAATCCTTGAAAACCAATAGACTATATTGCAGAGCAGTGCATATATAACTAGACAGTCATGAAAATGTTTTATGTAAATAAATAGATGCTATTATTTCGCCAAAGTTTAAGTTTTCTAGTTTCAGTCTGCAGGGCTTTACAAAAAGCACAGTTTTAGTTTGTACTAATTCCAAATCAGAAAAAAATGGGAAAGAAAAAATCATAAAAGATAGAAAATGTTAGTTTGGAGACTTGTAACCAGTAAAAGAATTTAGGATCCAGTCTAGCTAAATTGTAGACAAATAATAAAACTAGAAGGCAATGAACAAGGCTACAATCCAATCAAAGATGTACTATAGTTTCATTTGAAATACATTTTTCTCTCTACAGTCTTCCATTTTTACTAAAGCAAAATCATAGTAAGACCAATTTATTTCCAACGTAAGTTTTAGTTTTATTGTATTTGGCCTGATTATTTTCAGAAAGTGCTACAAGAATAATTTTTTTTTTTTTTTTTCCGTATAGGCTCTTGTAAGTTGGCATTGATGGAACTTTTTTTTAAATGAAGTGTCTAAGATTTGACTTTTCAAAAAGCCCCTCAAGCTCAAACAAGGATTTATTGTGCCTGCAAATAACTGTATGAGCTGGGTGAATTCCTCTCATCTTGAGGTCACAAGATTACTTGGAGTTCCTAGGCCTGTCAGAAAGTGACATGCTTTTCTTACCACAGGTCAGAAAATCTGTGAAGAAACCACCTAGAGAAGGTACAAGGTCAGCCTCTCCAGGGGAATTTTATTGATTCTATTATTCAACCTAAATTTCTCAAAGCAATCTGCTCATAACTGAAAATACGCTATTCCAGCCAAAGCCTTGGCAAGGTAACCAGTGTCTCCAATTGTGTCCCGTTACCAAAAAAAAAAAAAAAAACTTATTGATCATATGCAAATAACTTATATTACCATAAATTAAGAATATTCAGAAATAGTTTTCAAATTCTGGGAAAGTCAGGTAAGAGAAAGAAGTATACTTCAAATTTTTCTCTAAAGAGTATACCATATTTAATTGTTAAAAACTAAATAGCTAAGAAAAAGTTTTCTTTACTCTGAAAAACAAAACAAAAATAGTTGTCAATGCTTCAAACAAAAAAGTCCTAAAAAATTGTTTCAGTCTTCTGTTACTTCAGTCCCACGTAATTAACTTGTTCTACTTTATATGGGCTTAGCAGTCCTCATGAACACATCAGCCTGTTAATTAGAATCCTGGGAGTTTTGTTGTTTTTATTGTTGTTGTTTTCATTAGTACAATGGCACAATCTCCAAAGTTACCAGAAACCTAAATTCAAGAAAACCTATCGGAGTCATTTCCATGAACTCCCCTAAAGAAGCAAGTTTTGTGCCACTGGTTTTTTATAAACCACTTATTGAAAATAATCAAAGTAAAATAATAATTGTGAATGACAAATTCTTAGGACAGTCATAGCTACAGGTACAGTTGACAAGAAATTTGGTTAATTCTGTGTCATACAACAATTTAACATAATAATCATAATTATTACTGATAACATACAGTAAGCCATGTCAGAATTATTGGCATCTCATATGATTTTGGAGCACATGCTAATATTTAGGCAAATAGAGCTCAAAGAAAGTTAAATATTCATCCATGCCTCCTGCATGATTTTAACATATTAAATATGGCTATTGTGTCCCTATTGGACTTCAGGTGACCTAATATTCAAAAAGCTAATTAGGTCACTAAGGCTGAATTAGAATTTGATTTGGAAAGTTTGTCCAATATAAAAGGTTTGAAACACTTGATATTATAAAATAGAATCACCAATCACGATGAAATAAATTACTCATTAAGCCAAAAATTATATTTTAAATATTTCTAAAAAGTAAAAACCTTTATTCTTTGACATAGACAAAGGAGATTCAGTTTCTCAAATAATAAAGTCTAATTTCAGGCTGAATGCACTGGCTTGTGCCTGTAATTCCATTGGTTTGGGAGGCCAACGCGGGAAGATCATTTGAGCCCAGAAGTTCAAGGTGAGCCTGGGCAAAATAGTGAGACCTCGTCTCTACAAAAAAGAAATTTCTAAATTATCTGGTTGTATTGGTGTGTGCCTGTAGTCCTAGCTACTACAGAGGTTGAGGAAAGAAGATCACTTGAACCCATGATGTGGAGGTTGCAGTAAGCCAAGATCACACCACTGCACTCCAGCCTGGGTGACAGAGTGAGACCCTGTCTCAAAAAAACAAACAAAAATACCCTGAGAAACGAAAAACCAGTAAGACCTAATAAATATAATATGAGACCAACTGAACCTTACTTCCCTCTTCTTGTTTTGCAATTTGCCCAAAAGGCAAACAAATCTTTCACTCTCTCTTAATACTAAACAAAATCCTGGTTCAAAAAAGAAAACCAACTTTACCTTTGCATGGTGTGGTATTAATACTAAAGCAATTTTAGTAGAATTTTATAAATGAATTCATCAAATATCAATTAGTTTAATTATAAGGTAAGATTTAAGAAATGCTTGTTAACCTTTTACTATTTTCTACCGAGGAGCAGATAAGTTCTCTGAGAAAATCATGTCCAGATTCTGCGCTTGCATAAGCGTGCTTTTTAATGTTCAATTTATAGAAAGACTAAATAATACCCTTTAAATTTCAGCCCACTTGGTCACACACAGTATTTCTTTTGTAAGATCAATCTGCTACAAATCTACAATTCAGTCAACCTTTCAGTTTTGTCCTATTGACCTTAGAACAACGACAAAAAAATTCTTTCTGAGCTCCCTTTACCTTTTTGTTTTGAGATGAGGTCTCACTCTCTCACCTGGGCTGGAATGCAGTGACACAGTCATAGCTTACTATAGCTTCAAATCCCTAGGCTCAAGCAGTCCTCCCATCTTTTAGCCTCTTGAGTAGCTGGGACAACAGGCACACACTACTGTGCCTGGCTAATTTTTTTTTTCTTTTTTTTTTTTTTTTTTGGTAGATATGGTGTCTCACTTTGTTGCCCAGGCTGGTCACAAACTGCTGGCTTCATGTAGTCCTCCCATTTTGGCCTCCAAAAGTGCTGGGATTACAGGAATGAACCACCACACCAAGCCCCAACTTTCTGTATCCATTTAGCTTTATCCATCCGTTTTTCTTCAATTTAAAGACAATTTGAAAACCTCTACAGTAGACAAAATTTCCCTTTGTAAAGAAAACACATTTCTCATACCTTTCTATAGCAATTTTTTTTCCTAAAAACACACCTCACTTTTATTATACACTTTGGATGCAAAGGTAGATTTCATTATATATGTTAATTGTAATGTTAATTACCTCTCAGTAACTTTTATTTTTAGTGAAAAAATCTAGGAAGTAAGAAATTTTACTTATGTATCAGGTGCAGAGCCAGGAACAAAAGACAGAGCTGCCAATAATGTCTGACCCTTCCCAGGGTAGTCAGAGGGCACAGCTGGGCTGAGGAGAACACTCTGTGTCCCCTGACCTTACTATGGCTATAAGAAAGACAAGTCAAACAATTATTTAAAATATCACAGAGCACTTCAGACCAAATATCTAAATTAAATTCTGAAGACATTTCTATTTTATTTTACCAATTATTTTATTTTAGGTTCAGGGGTACCTTTGCAGGTTTGTAATACGGGTAAATTTTGTGTCACAGAGGTTTGGTGTGCAATTTTGGAACACACACTAACACATTTATATACATTGAACCCAAAGAAAGTTAAATATTTGACCATGCACTTTAATCAAGGATATGTCTTATGAATTTTAAGCAATGCTAAGATTTTAATGTACAGAGCCAGAATTCTCAAGGATAGTCATGACGCTTTTGTCAGTCATTTGTAAAATTTGATATTCTAATCAATTATTAAGAATATGAGATCTCTAAAATCTTTTTTATGTATCTCCAATCAAAACTTTGTGGAGGAGACAGTGATTTTTACCAAAACAGGAAGAAAAAGTGATTGCACAATTTACATAAGTTGAGATCTTTCAACATAAAAATTTATAACTAACAAGAAACCTAGACTTAAAGCTACCAAATCCAATTTAAAAACCCCAAGCCAGCTCCTTACTTGCAGATGCTGGCCCAAGTTGAAGACTGCTCTCTGCCTCCTCAGAAGCAGCAAACTCCCAGAAAGGGAGTTCTACAAGAGAACATACCTCGGACCTCAAACAAAAAGTTTAGGAGATCAGGGATCTCTGTAGAGGGAGGCTCCCAGACCTCAGCAAATCATCCAGTCAGTCAGAACAATAGGAAGCTTTCAGCTGGCTGTACCAGGGCCCTGCTGGGAGAGTTGCTGCAGGCCAAAGGGCCAGACTCTGCACAGAACTCACTGTGGTTTCCACAATGTAAACCAAAAAGTGACTGAGGCAGATCTCAATAAAGTGAGAGCTAGATCTTGCCAACTTTGAGGGTGTGCATGAGAAAAAGAAACACAAGTTACAGCAGGATCTGTGGTCTGTGCTTTTTCCAAAGAGAGTTTTGATGACTTCAGCATTTAAAGAGGAAAAAGTGAGCAGTAAGGGAAGGAGGGAAAAAGAAGAATAGAGGGGTAGGCCCTGAGGCAAGTGTTTACATTCTTGTGAGGCTTTGATTAGCACTCACTGAAACCACATTTTACATATGAAAATGGAGTGGGGGATAAAGTTGATTGTGCATTCATCTCATGTTTGCTACATTTTGCATAAGATAAAGTAACTATGTATAATTACAGCTATCTGGGGGGGAGGGGGGAAAGGAAGTCAGTTTTAGTGTGACAGGGTTCCCAAGCCTAACTTTCCCATTGGCCATAGTGATTTAGTGTCCTGAGATTTTATTTTCCTTTCAAACCTGCTATTAGTCTGCACATTTCGTGTATGAGTGCATTAACTTGTCACAGCATCTCAGGAGGTAGACACTACTCTGAGCTTCTGAAAGTTCTAGCTCTGAATCTGAGCTAAAGCCCTACAGGAAGAGACTTAGAACAACCTTGAGCTTGACCCAGTGTCCCTACTCACATCAACTGTGTTAGAATAGCATTTCTCTCTTAGGCTTTTTAAGAATTCCTCACCTACCCTATTGTAATGAAATTATTTTCCTATATTAAATTCTAAATACTCCATTGAATTCTTTTTTTCTCCGGAAGTCTATAATCCACCTGAAATTGATTTTGTGCATGAGTTTAAAAGTTAAATTTTATTTCTCTATATGGATATTCAGTATCCTGAAATATTTATTGAAAATTCATCTTTTTCCACTAATTTTTCTTTTGGATTATTTGTTTATATAGGCATCTATCAGATTTTCAACTCTTTTATTTTTATTGATCTTTATTTTCTTTTATTTATTTATTTATTTATTTTTTAAGACGGAGTCTCGCTTTGTTGCCTAGGTTGGAGTGCAGTGTTGCGATATCAGTTCACTGCAGCCTCTGCCTCCTGGGTTCAAGCAATTCTCCTGCCTCAGCCTCCTGAGTGGAAGGGATTACAGGCACATGTCACCACACTCAGCTAATTTTTTTTATTTTTAGTAGAGATGGGGTTTCACCATGTTGGTCAGGCTGGTCTCAAACTCCTGACCTCATGATCCATCCACCTTGACCTCCCAAAGTGCTGGGATTACAGGTGTGAGCCACCATGCCTGGCCTATTGATTCTTCTATCTGTGTCAAAGATCACATTTTCTTATTTTTTGGAGCGTTCATTTCACACTAGAAATTTCCCTCCAGAGACTGTTCTCTTCATCACTGTGCTACCGAAGACAGGGAAGGATAAAACCGTGCATGCCTTGCACTTACATTAATATTCCCAGCTGTAGTTCCAAAAAACAGCAGGTCATAGAACCTGTGGAGACAAAATGACCCATTCTGGATGCTAATCCACCATGTTACTTCTGATTTACCCAGGTTCCATGAATGCCTTCTGATCTCTCATTTATTTGCTGTCCTTAGTGTAAAATCATGTCAACAAAAATTACAGGCTATGATGCATATAGCTCCTTGTCCATTCTGGAGGGTTGCTTTTAATTGCCTTGCTGAGGCTCGTATACCCTTTCCCTGTGGAGTATTAACCCAGGGCCTGGAGAGCAACAGTGCGAACAACTACCTACCTGCAGCCATCCAAGTTTATGCTCCTGTGTGTACGTTGCATCCATAAATTAACCAGTACTGACAAAATGGATTTTCTGCCTTTTTAAATTTTTCAGATCCTTTGGCATTTGAGAGTTGCTTCGTGTATATGGCCCTGTAATGGAGCAAATGGCCAGCCAGGAAACCAAAGTATGGACAAGGGGACAGAAGCATCTGTGGAGGAAGTTTTACGCGTGGCCCTCCTTATCCATGTGGGTGGTGTTGCCCGTATGCTACATGTCTGTGGACCACTTTTGAGGCACCCTCAAAAGTGACAGAGGGTCTAGAAAGCTTGTTAGTAAAATGCTACTGAAAAGTATGACTCACTGTGGTGAGAAAGATTGCCAAGCAGTGACAGCAGTGAGTTTGCTGCTGTTATTTTCTTTGTGAGCGGTCACGAAAGCACAAGTAGCAGCTGAGGCAAGTGTAGGGAAGCTGGGAAAAGAATCGCAGTGAGAAAAGGATGTGAGAACTTCCATGTCTGTGTTAATGCCTGGGTTTTTTGGCTAAACTTGAAACTCAGGAGGCACAGTTGGAAATCGTACCTTGCCACTTTGTGTGGCTGGGAGAGAGAAAGCTGGGCCAGCGGAATGTGTGGACTGTCCTTGCCAAGCCAGGCTGGGGATGCAAATACCTGCAATTCTTGGGAACCAACCAGTGAGTCAGATGATGACATAGAGGTTAACTCAGAGGAGGAAATCATTATCCTCCCCATTTGAGAGTGACACTGTTCATGCAGTGGAAAGCCAGATTCCAACACACACAGGCCTGGGCAGGATTACTGGATACAGCAAAAACTTTGAAACAGCTGCCAAGAGAAAGCTTTATGTACATGAATGGTGCAGCTGTGGGACACCAGTGGGGATGATATATCTCCCTAGAAGGGAATGAACCTGAAAAATCGAGACCGAAGTACCCCCGGAAGTGAAATAATCCCCTTTTGGAACAAGATATGAGGGAAGTCATTTCAGATTTCCTAGGAACTCAAAAGGGAAGAGATCAGTTCTGACTGGTTGCTAAAGGAAAATGGAAAAAGGGAGAAACAAAGTTTGCTGGACTGAACAAAGGAGTTAAAAAAAGTTGCAATTAGGGTTACTAGGAAACAAATGTGATATGATCTGATTTCAGCTGGGATTGACAAAGAATACAGATGAGCAACCCAATGGCGTAATAGTGGGGTTTGGAAAGACGTGACTCCTGAACACTAGTTTAGACCCCTTCTTAGTACCCGCCCCCTCCCACCTCTACCAGAAGAGGGAGAAAGACAAGAAGAAACCCTTGGTAAAAGGATCCCAATCTCTGCAATTCAGGGGTGGACTTCTTTCCAGCCTGGAGATCATAGGTAGGGTCAAGACTGCTTCTGTGTAAGAGCAATAGGGGGAGACCAGAGGTCATATTTGGAGCTCACTATTGCTTGGAGTCTAAAACAGCACTAAGAGAACCTTAACTTTAGTGGGAACAGGTGAAGAATGTGTCTTAATTGATGGAAATCCAGAGCATGACCCTAGTAAGTGGGAAGCTGTAGATGGTTGTGAAGGGTTAAAAATCTGAGTGAAACAAACTCCTCTCCTCCTTAGTTTTGTCTAGGGTTCCCCCGTTGCTTACTCTCCTGTCTTTATCTCAACTATTTCAGAAAATGTCTTGAGTAAGGATGTCTTCTTAGGATGCACTTCACAAACATCTGTGGGGGAATTTCACCTATGACAAAGGCTATATTAAGAGGTGAAGCAAAATGGGAAAGTGGACCTCCCTCCCGCACCGTGTATTGTTAATGTGAGACAATGTCATCTTCTGGGAGAACACAAGAAATCACAGCCACGGTGGAGAAACTGGCCAAAGTTAATATTAGCCGGCCAGCCCAAAGTCCTTTCAACCATCCTGTATGACCAGTAATAAAATCTGATGGCACTTCCAACAGTAGACAAGTGGACACGACTAATCTTTCCAAGATACATGCTGCTGTGTGTAATATAACTCAAGTGACTGAGCAATTAATACAAAACAGACACTTACCATGCTGTGTTAGATTTAGCTAATGCCTTCTTTAGCATCCCTTTTACCCTGACTTGCAGGCATTATATTGATGATATTCTAACTTCTGAGGACTGACTTGTCATTGCTACAGCAACACGGAGATGCACTGGCACCCTTCTTCAATCCAGAGGATGGGCCATCAACTCACAAAAGTACAAGGCCTGGGACCAGCTGCAAAGTTCCTATGGATCACTTGGCCAGGTAAGACACACCTTACTTCAGGCTTGGTCATTGAGAAAATATAACAATTTTGCATACCTAAAACAGTTAAACAGTTGCAAAGCTTCCTGGGTCTTTGGGGATACTGGTGGGCTTTCATCCCATGTTTATTTCAATGTTTGCATCCCCTATACTGACCATTAAATAAGCAATCTCAAATGGGCACAGTAGCTCACACCTGTAATCCCAGCACTTTGGGAGACCGTGGCGGGCAGATCACTTGAGGCCAGGAGTTTGAGACCAGTGTGGCCAACATGGTGAAACCTCTTCTCTACTAAAAGTATAAAAAATTAGCCAGGCATGGTCATGCGTACCTGTAATCCCAGTTACTTGTGTGGCTGAAGCATGAGAGTTGCTTGAGCCTGGGAGGCGGAGGATTTAATGAGCTGAGGTTGTGCCACTGCACTCCAACCAGAGCGACAGAGCCAGAGACTGTGTCTCAAAAAGAAAGAAGAAGAAGGGATCTAGGATAAAGAACAAGTGGTAGTATTTGAGAAGGGCTAAAATATTGATGGCTCAGGCACAAGCTGTAGTTTCCCCTTCTGGGATACCAGTGTCTTTAGATGTGACTGTAAATCCTGAAGGGACGGGACAGGTCCTCTGGCATGTTCAGCATGGGAAAGCAGTTCTTCTAAGATTCTGGTCACTGCTGTGGAAGTGTGCTGAAACCCACTCTTCTCCAATTGGACAACAGGTTCTGGGAGCATGTAAGGCCATGCCGCACATCTGCCTGTAGCTGAGCATCTGCCAGTAACAGTGAGAACAGATCTCTCTATTAAGGGCTGGATACAAGGGTTGTTTTCCAGGCCTCTATCAGCTATTTCTCGAGCCTCCATTTTACAAAAGTGGCATGCATACCTGGAACAATGTAGTGCCCTCTCCACAAGTCCTTTGGGAGACGCATGCTATCTTAGAGCCAGGATATTCTGAGATCATTGCTGCCCCTGTGGCGGAGGCCCTGTAGGAGATGGCTCCAGTAACATACATTCCTGAAAATGCTTGGCGCTCAGATGAGCGGAGCTGAGGTAACCCTGTGTATACATGACGGTAACTATACAGCTGCAGACAAATACTATCTGACAGAGAGTGTTGAGATTTCCAACTATAATAGTGAATGAATCTCTTTCTCTTCGCAGTTATGTCAGTTTTGGCCTTACATAGTTTGACATTCTGTTGTTAGACACTTAAATGCTTTAAGGATTATTATGTTGTACTGGATAACTGACCCCTTCATTTTTGTGTAATGCCTGTGTTTATTTTTAGTGACTTTCCTTGAAAGACTGCTCTGTCTGTAATTCATGCAGCGACTCTTCCTTTGATAAGTGTTGGCCTAAGCTATTTTGTTTCATCTATTTACTTTAAATGTATACATGTCTTTATATTTCATAGATTTTACTTAACATCATGTAATTAGGTTGACTTTGTTGATCTACGCTGACATTCTCAGTTCTTTGATTGATGCTTTTAGACTATTGACAACCAATGGAGTTGGATTAATATCAACCATATGTGTTACTCTCTTTGATTTGTTGCCCCTGTTCTTTCTTCCCATTATTGTACTTCACTTGTTTTGTGTGTTGTGTGGTTTTAATTGAGAATTGTGTGCAGTTCTATTTTCTCTCCATTCTTAGCTATCAATTATATAGCTTTTTTTTTTTTTTTACTATTTTAGTGGTTACCCTATGGAATAAAACTTTTATTTTTCATAATCTTAGTTTAGTCTCACAGATAATTGTTTCTGGAAAATAATAATAGCACCGATATATTTGATTAGGCATGCTTATGTCTATATGTTATGTGTATATAAATATACACATATATGTGCATGTGTACTCACATATAAGTGAAATGAATGACAGCACTAATAGGGAGAACAAAACAGTTAAGATTATTTTGTTATTCTAAGATATTCATACTACCTGTGAGTGACACAGTGTTTTTTTGAAAAGTATCTTGGATTCACTTTAAACGTAATATTGCAACCTCTGGGTAAGGGTTTTGGACCAAGGGCCTCCGTTCTTTGCTGGCTTTGGCCTGTTTCTGCATTCAGTTCCTTCCCATGTTGGCTTCTCCCATGTGGCAAATGTTCCATCAAAGAAGCCAAGGGAGGGATTTTGCTAGCAAGACAAGAATCTCAATCTAATATAACATAATTATCCTACTAATGTCCCATCACCATTGTAGTATTCTACTGATTTGAAGCAACTCACAGTTTCTGACTACATTCATTGGAAGGAATTAGAATACAAAGTTACTTACCAACGTTACATATACTTAGAGGTGGGAGTCATTGGGTGCCATCTTAGGTTCTACCTGCCACATCTGAACTTCTCCAATATGAAATAGTTTTTCAGTCTTCACTTATTTTCTATTACCTTGACCCTTTTGACAAGGACTAGTCAGTTCTATTGTAAAATTTCCCACACTATGAAGTTGTCTGATGTCTTCTCATAATTAGACTAGGGATTATGGATTAAATTTAATGTTTTCAATATTTATATTTAAGTTTAAAGATAAGAGACTGAACAATATAGTATTTATATATATAAAACATACAGGAAAAGTGAATATAAGAAAACTAGAGATGGACAAAAGTAATCCATAATAATAGTTACCTTCAGCTGTTAACAAAGATGATGAAATTCAGGAGATACATTCAGGGGGCATCAATGATATTGTTAATGTTCTTTCTGTTTTATAAACTCGGCAAAGGCTTAAAATAAAATAAAAATTTGAAATTTAAGAATAGTTTTAGATTTACAGAGCAGTTCCAAATATAATACATGGAGTTGCCACAGACTCCATACACCATGTTCCTTAGTAACCCCCTTATATTAGTGTGGGATATTAGCCACAATGAACCAACCAGTATTACATTATTATTAACTATCCACACTTCATTCAGATTGATTTAGTTTTCATTCAATGTTGAGTTTCTGTTCCAGGATCCTATCCAGGACACCTCATTGCATTTACAATTCATGCTCCTTAATCGACTTTGACCGTGACAATTTCTCCAAGTTTCCGTGATTGCTATGACATTGGCATTCCTAATTTGGGATTTCTTTCATGTTTCTTTCATGATTAGACTGGATTGTAAGTTTCAAGGAGGAAGGCCACGGAGGGAAAGTGCCATTCTCATCACATGCTGTTAAGGGTACAGACTATAACATGCTTTATCATTTTTGATGTTCATTTAATCATCTGAATGAGATATTCCAATCAAATTTCTACACTGTGAAATTACTGCCTTTTTTTTCTTCTCCTTTCCATGTTGTATGTTTCAAAAAGAAGCCACTGTACACAACACACAAATAAGAAGTGAAGAATTATGTTCTACTTCCTAGGGACAGAGTGTCTGCAAAAATTATTTGGAATTAATCACAATGAACAAATGCCTATTCTTCTTCAATTATTCCATATTATTCCATCATTGTTCTATCCATACGCAAACATGGGTACTTATTTTACACCTTACTTGAAAGAATTTCTTTGGTTTATTGCACAAATTGCTTCAGTATTGTCCAAGGGACTTTCTTTTTTTTTCTTTTCTTTTCTTTTTTTTTTTTTTTCGAGACCGAGTCTCGTCTCGCTCTGTCACCCAGACTGGAGTGCAGTGGTGCAATCTCAGCTCACTGCAACCTCCGCCTCCAGGGTTCATGCTAGTCTCCTGCCTCAGTCTCCCTAGTAGCTGGGACTACAGGTGCCCTCCACCATGCATGGCTAGTTTTTTGTATTTTTAGTAGAGACGGGGTTTCACCGTGTTAGCCAGGATGGTCTTGATCTCCTGACCTCATGATCTGCCTGCCTTGGCCTCCCAAAGTGCTGGGATTACAGGCGTGAGCCACCGCACCCGGCTGGGACTTTCTTTCAGTTGGATTGTCTATAATTTTGAAATCTCCCCATAATTATGGTTGGTTGGTATTGTGTGGCTGTTTATTGTGTCATTGGTTGGCATTTTCTTTTCTTCTGGCACTACCAGGTGCTGCAGGCTGATTGTGTTTATTCACTGTCTGACCCTGTTATCCACCATTTCTTCACAATGCCCTAGTTCCTTTGAATGGAAAAAGGAATTAGAAATGAAGATCTAGAGACTGGAGTATATTCATTGCCCCTGGGGCATCTGATGACTTGAGGCCTTGTCAGCTGACTGAGCAGAAGAATGTACATGTGTATAAATATTTCAACATGTCTGCATGAGTATCTATATTAAACTAACCATGAATTCCATCTAATATTTCTGGCAGCACTTGATCTAATCCAGTACCACATGAAGCTGTCTATCCATTCCAACTTGTTTGTATGTAGCTTGCGCCTCTAACATGGAACTACTTGGCTCTGTTAATTTAATGATGTCATCCAAAAATACATGCATAGCGTTTTCAAAAGTGGTAATTTATACACCCCTGGGAAACCACGTTACCAACAACAACTAAGTCCTCATGTATAAATTATTTGTCCTTTTGGCTTAGAATTTCAGGATCTCCCTGTATTTCCTAATTTACTTAGGTCAGCCCCCTTTCCCCACTCTGGTGAGCTTATTTCACACATTTGTTATAGAGTTATATTATTTAATCTCTCTATCATATCAACTAAATAAGGCCTTTTTTTTTTTTCTGGATACAGTCTCACTCTGTTGCCCAGGTTGGAGTTCAGTGGCACGATCTTGGCTTACCTCAACCTCCGCCTCCCAGGTTGAAGGAATTCTCCTGCTTCAGCCTCCCGAGTAGCTGGGATTACAGGCATGTGCCACCTGCATGGGTAATTTTTGTATTTTGTGTTTTTAGTAGAAGCAGGGTTTTGCCATGTTGGCCAGGCTGGTCTCGAACTCCTGTCTTCAAGTGATCCCCCCCACCTCAGCCTCCCAAAGTATTGGGATTACAGGCATGAGCCATGGTGCCCGGCCTAAATAAGGTTTTTATTTTACTGTCTGTGTGTTACGAAGTTCTGTAGGTCTTGAATGACAGTGTCACATATTCAGTGTCACGTTGTCACATCGAACAATTTCACAGCGCCAGAGACATTTCTTGTACTTTTGTTTAACCCAAGGCTACTGTATTAGTCTGTTCTCCCATTGGTATAAAGAAATACCTGAGACTGGATAATTTATAAAGAAAAGAGGCTTAATTGCTTCACGATTCTGCAGGCTATAAAGAAAGTATAGTGACTTCTGCTTCTGGGAAGGCCTCAGGAAATTTCCAATCATGGTGGAAGGCAAAGGGGGAGCCAGCACTTCACACGGCCAAAGCAGGTGAAGAGAGGGAGTGGAGTGCTATACTTTTGAGCAACCAGATCTTGTGAGAACTCGCTCTCAGGAGAACAACACCAGTTGTGCTAAACCATTTATGAAAAATCACCCTCAGGATCCAATCACCTCCCACAAGATCCCACCGCAAACACTGCAGATTATAATTTGACATGAGATTTGGTGGGGACAAAGATCCAATTTATTTTAGTGATGAAGTTGTATTCTTATGTTCTCTTCTATGGATTTGGTCTGTTTGGCTCCTATACTTAGGTGTTAATTTGAGTCAATCATGCATATGGTGCTAGGGAGGAGATAGCTTGCACATTGGTGTCCATTTGTCCCAGCAACACTGTGTGAGGAAATATTTCTTTATATTGAATTGATTTGGCAACCTTGTAAAATTGTTTTACCATGCATGTAAGAATTAATTTTTGACATTTGATTCTATTTCATTGATCTATATGTCTCTTCTTCTCACATAGTAGAGATACACACACACACGGTACATGATATGTTTTGGTACAGACATGTAATATGAAATAAGCACACATCATGGAGAATTGGACATCTATCTCCACAAGCATTTATCCTTTGAGTTACAAACAATTCAGTTATAAGTTTTGTAAAAATATACAATTATTATTGGCTTTTATACTTACCCTGTTATACTATCAAATAGTATGTTTTATTCATTCTTTCTATTTGTTTTATAACCAATAAACATCCTTACCTTCCCCCAGCCCCCTGCTACCATTCCCAGCCTCTGTTAACCATCCTTCTACTCTCTATGTCCATGAGTTCAATTGTTTTTATTTTTAGAAGCCATAAATAAGTGACAACGTGATATTTGTCTTTCTGTGCCTGGTTTATTTCACTGAAGATAGTGATCTCCAGTTTTATCCTTGTTGTTGCAAATGACTGGGTCTCTTTATTTTCTATGGCTTAATAGTACTCCACTGTTTATATGCACCATATTTTCTTTATCCAACCATCTGTTGATGGACACCTAGATTGCTTCCAAATCTTAGCTGTTGTAAACAGTGCTGCAACAAGCATAGGAGTGCAGATATCTCTGATATACTGATTTCCTTTCTTTGGGATATATATCCAGCAGCCTACTGCTGGATGTATTTGGTAGCTCAATTTTAGTTTTTTGAGGAACCTCCAAACTGTTCCCCATAGTGGTTGTACTAATTTGCATCCCCACCAACAGTGTACAAGGGTTGCTTTTGTCCACATCCTCACCAGCATTTGTTATTGCCTGTCTTTTGGATAAAAGCCATTTTATCTGGGGTGAGATGATATCTCTTGTAGTTTTGCTTTGCATTTCTCTGATGATTAATGATTTTGAGCACCTTTTCATTGCTTGTTTGCCATTTGTATGTCTTTGAGAAATGTTTATTCAAATATTTTGTCCTTTTTGGTTTGATTATTTGATTTTTTCCCTATACGGTTGTTTGAGCTGCCTATACATTCTAGTTATTAATCCATCAGATGGGTAGTTTTCAAATATTTTTTCACATTCTGTGGGTTGTCTCTTCACTTTGTCGATTATATCCTATCCTGCAGGAGCTTTTTAACTTGATATGATCTCATTTGCCCATTTTTGCATTGGTTGCCTATGCTTGTGGGATATTGCTCAAGAAATTTTCTCCTAGATCAACATACTAGAGAGTTTCCCTAATGTTTTCTTGTAGTAGTTTCATAGTTGGAGGTCTTCGATTTAAGTCCTTAATCCATTTTGATTTGATTTTTTGCATACAGTGAGAGACAGAAGTCTAGTTTTATTCTTCTGGATATGGATAACCAGTTTTCCCAGTTTTCCCCTTAAATAACCATTTATTTAAGGGACTGGCTTTTTCTCCAGTTTATGTTCTTGGCAACTTTGTGAAAAACGAGATAACTGTAGGGTTGTGGATTTGTTCCTTGGTTCTCTATTCTGTTCCATAGGTCTATATGGGTATTTTTATGCCAGTACCATGCTGTTTCATTTACTATAGCTTTGTAGTATAATTTGAAGTCAGGTAATGTAATTCCTCTAGTTTTGTTCTTTCTGCTTAGGATAGCTATGGATATTCTGGGTCTTTAGTGGTTCCATATCCTTAACATAATTTTGATTACTATTACATTGTAGTAAGTTTTGAAATCAGAAAGTATGATTTTACTATACACAATTTGTTCTTTCTCAAAATTATTTTGTCTGTTCTGGAATTCTATTGCATTATATATGAATTTTAGAGTAAGATTGCCAATTTAGGAAGAAAATGTCACATAGGATTTAGCTAGGGATTGCATTAGATCTATTTGGAAAGTATTACCAACCTAATGATACTAAGCTTTCTGATGAATGAAAGCTCAATGTATTTAATTTATAATTTTATTAATTTTGTTTGATATGTTTTGTAGTTCTCAATATGCATATCTTATACTTATTTTATTAAATTAATTCATAGGTATTTAACTTTTATGCCATTTTAAATGAAATGGTTTTTGAAATTTTGTTTTTAGATTGTTAAATGCTAATAAATAAAAATATAATTGATTTTGTATATTGACCTGTAGTAAGCTCTACTACAAGCTTGCTTAACCCTTTTTTCATTTTTTGTTATGTTTTATTAGAGTTTTTATGATGTGTATAGTTAGGATCATGTCATTTGTAGACATAATTTGACTTTCCATCCAATCTTACTGCTTCATATTTATTTTCTACACCAATTACCTTGGCCGCATCCTCCAATACAGTGTTGAATAATACTGTGAAAGTGATATCCTTCTCTTGTTTCTAATTTTACAAGAAAGTTTTTGAGCTTCTCAGAAAATTTAGGATATCATGTGAGGGTTTTTATGCTTTCATGGTGAGGAAATTTCCCTTATTTGCCTAACTTGTTGCATGTTTTTATAATGAATGAAATTTGAATTTGGCAAGTGCTTATTGCTCATCTTTTAAGATGACCATGTGTATTGTGTCCCTTATTTCTTAATGTAGTTTATGGCACTAATTCTTTTTGTATGTTTAACCAAATTTTCATTCCTAAGATGTATACCTTGGTCAAAATTTATACCTTTTTACATGTCTGTTATTTGTTTTGATAGTATTTCCTTGAATTTTTGTGTTTATGTTCATAAGTCATATTGATCATAGTTTTTCTTTCTTGAGTAACTTTGTCTAGCTGTGGTATAAGGCTGACTGATAATTCACATTGGAAAGTGATCTATTCTTTGTGGTGTTCTTACTGTTTTTTTATGTGACAGGTCTAATTTTATTTAGCACAGAGAGAACTGAACACATAAAAAAAGAACACATATCTTGAAAAATGTACATTTTTTCAAGATAATTTTCAGACGTTGCAAACAATTATATTGTATAAGTGAGTAAAACCAAATCAGAGTAGTAAAGAGATGTAATTGGGCTACATCGATGGAGATTTACAATACACTAGAAAGGGAGAGAGGAAGGTGGGTGATAAATTACTGTTTTTAATATGATTTTCACTATTTTGCATATTTCTTTCTTTAGCTGCACTGCACACAAGTATAGACACAGAAATATGGGTTGACACATAGGTGTTCATTATTTAGAAGAAATAAAAAATTTAAATTCTGGTATTTCTTTAAGGTCAGTTTAGTTTGTATGCTCAGGAGACCTAACATGTAGACATTTGAAGGAACACATTTTGTGAGCCTTTATAAATATCTATAAAAAATAGAATATCAGAGATTTTAAAAACTTAAAAGTTGAACAAAACAAGGATTTAAATATTATTATTAAAGTTGTCACCTATTCCCAGATGAGGACTTAGAGAAACAAACAGTTGGCAAACCAGTGTAGCAGGTGTCTTCCGTGAAGCTGGATGCACACCCTGGGAACTGGGCTGTTGCTGGAGCTGACACTGCTGTGCTGCACGTCTGGCTGCCACCAGTTGCCTCCCTCTCTGGGAAGTGGAATTTGAATTGCAGGTGCTGATGGCTGATGGAAGAGGGACAAGACCACATTATCTGAAAATTCTTGACTGGATTGCTTGCTCCTCATTTCACTGCTGGGTGCCACAGGCTTGGGGTTAACTGTTTGTTTTCTGAAAAATATATGATAAATTGGTATGAATTATTTGAAGAGGTAAAATCATTCACTGGTAATGTCTTCTTGGCCAAGTCAGGGATTTTTTTTTTTTCAGAGACAGAGTCTCACTCTGCATCCAGGCTGGAGCACAGTAGCATGAATGTAGCTCATTGCAGACTTGAACTCCTTTTGCCTCAGCCACTTGAGTAGCTGGGGCCACAGGCACATGCCACCATATCTGGCTAATCTTTTTTTTTCTTTTATTTTTTCTTCTCTTTTCTTTCTTTCTTTTTTTGTAGAAATAGGTTATCACTGTGTTGCCCAAGCTGGTCCTGAACCCCTGGCCTCAAGTAATCCTCCTGCCTTAACCTACCAAAGCATTGGGATTATAAGTTTGAGCCATCGTGATCAGTCCAGGGTAGGAAATGGAATCTTAACAACTGTCACATGAGCTTTGAGGGGATCCTTCTCCAGATGAGCCTTCACTTGAGACCTCAGCCTTGGACATCATCTACATCTGGATTCCTGACCCAGAGCAACTGTAAGTAATGTGTGTATGGTTTTGAGCCACCACACTGTGTGGTAATTTGTTGTGCAGCAACTGATAACTAAAACAAAAGATAGTACATTTAATTTATAATACTACCCTGGATTAGATTCTGGAACAGAAAAATGGCATTACTAGAAAACCTGGTAAACTCTGAAGAAAGTCTGTAGTTCAGTTAATAGTTTTGTACCACTGTCAATTTATTAGTTTTCATAAATACACTATGGGTATATAAATAAGATGTTAATATTCTAGTAAACTCCTGGGTATGTAAAACTAGCTGTACTATGTTTGCATCTTTATGTATATGTAAAATTATTTTAAAATAAAATCTTTGATTTTTTATTTTTATTTTTAATTAAAAAAGACAGGCATGCATATGTTATACTAGCTTCTGGGGAGGCTGACTTGGGAGGATTGCTTGAACCCAAGAGTTCCACGTTGAAGTGAGCCATGATTGTGTAACTGCACTCCATCTTGGGAATCAGAGTGAGATCATGACTCAAAAAAAAAAAAAAGAAATGGCCTCAGGGATGAATGGACATATAGGAAAAAAATAGCCAAGCACATTTCCTCTTATGTTTACCCTTCCGTACATAAATGCATCCACTTCAGGAAGCCACCATCAAACTCAAGGAACGCTTGTCCATATTGGACCTCCCCATCACACTCTTCATTTCCAAGTAACTTGTTTGAGTGTCAGTAACTTCTCTTTTCAGAGATATTTGCTTATGCCTCACATATCCCAGAAAGGGCCACTTTCAGATATCATTTAGGAGCATATCTGCAGGATCCCACTGAACACATTTTGGCAGACAAAGTTTCTGGATGCCAGAGACCAAGATTGAGAAATATTAGTGACAAGAAATATAAATTATATTTTCATGTTATGATTTTTTATTAATACAGGCTTCAAGCCTTCAAGCCTTGTTGGAATCCTGTGATAATTTCTTTTCACTACACGTTCTCCATCAAGAATTCTGTGGAACTTTATATTCTGTTGAATACCAGAATTATATCAGCAATTCCCAAGCCCCAAAGTCACCAAATGGGCATCATCATTGACATCAGGTGGGTGGAATACAAAATATATATATATATATATATATATATATGGTGGTTGGTGGTTGTGACAGTTTCTACTTATCTGGACCTGGACAAAAAAATCTTTTCACACCAGATTTTTGGCAGCTGAGATTCAAAATAGGTTTTGCACAGATGTGGAAAACCTGACAGAGGCAAAACAACAGGCCAGGTGTGGTGGCTTATGCCTGTAATGCCAGCATATTGGGAGGCCAAAGTGGGTGGATTGCTTGAGTCCAGGAGTTCAAGACCAGTCTGGGAAACATGGAGAAACTGTCTCTACAAAAAAAATAGAAAAATTATCATGGTATAATGGCACGCACCTGTGGTCCCAGCTACTCAGGAGGCTGAGGCGGGTGGATGGATTGAGCCCAAGAGGTCAAGGCTGCAGTGAGCCATGATTGTGTGACTGCCCTGCAGCCTGAGCAATAAAGCAAGACCCTCTCAAGAAAGAAGAGCGAGAGAGAGAGAGAGAGAAAGGAAAGAGGGAAAGAAGGAAGTGAAGGAAGGAAGAAAATACAACATATCCCCAACCCTCCAGCAGTGATCTAAGAGATAGACACAGGCTAAGTGGTGATTCTGCATATGTGCTGGTTAAACAAAGAATCCCACAGCAGGAAGGACTCTCCACTCACCCCACACACAAGTTCCTGTTCAACACACTGCTACACAGCACCAGGGTTGTTCCCAGGGACCATGCCTGAAAACTCACAATGACATCGGACTTCATTCTGAACACCCGTGGCCATGTATAATGTTGACTTGATTTTTTGGTCTATAAAAATGGGGTGTATTGTCTACACCACAGTAATAGTGACAGTGAGAAAATGAGCTCCTGTGGCCTAGAGACTTGGAAGAGACATTGAGCTTCATGGATGTTGTTTCTCATTCTTAGATGAGGATAACTGTTCCTTAGGTGCTGTTATTTGAGCATTTGTAATTCAAGAAAACTAACTTCTTTAAGCTCATACTTTATTACTTGAGACATGAGAGCTTCATTTAAGGTTCTCATTTTAAAACATGGAGCTTCCATTGATTTCATTTGAACTGGAGATACTATCATACTTAGGTGACTTCCCTAAGTTCCCCACGTTCAAATCCCTTTTTATCTTCATTTCGATGCATGTTTTCTAATCTATCATGATGAAGAGTGTGAACATTGTGCTTCACCAAACCAGGAAGCAACTAAAAAACAAAAAGCTAGAATGGCAAGCCATAAGTTAGACATAAGTAAATGCATACAAGGTGTAACCCGTCTCAGTGTGGCATATCAGGGTGATGGAGACTGGAGAGATGAGGTTTAAAAGAAAACAGACGACCGGGAGTGGTGGCTCAAGCCTGTAATCCCAGCACTTTGGGAGGCCGAGATGGGCGGATCACGAGGTCAGGAGATTAAGACTGTCCTGGCTAACACAGTGAAACCCCGTCTCTACTAAAAAATACAAAAAACTAGCCAGACGAGGTGGTGGGCGCCTGTAGTCCCAGCTACTCGGGAGGCTGAGGCAGGAGAATAGCATGAACCTGGGAGGTGGAGCTTGCAGTGAGCTGTGATCCAGCCACTGCACTCCAGCCTGGGCGACAGAGCAAGACTCCGTCTCAAAAAAAAAAAAAAAAAGAAAACAGGCACTAAACTCAAAGCTGTGCTAAATGATGTCACAGGCACAGATGTCATCATATGGGGCTCCAAGTTCCCAAACAACCTCTCTGATAGCACAAAAAATATGATTTCCCATAATACACTAAGCTACCAGGTTTCAGAGTGGCTGTCCTGGACACTACAATTTTCAAAAAACTATCATTGCAAACAAGCCAAATTCTTAGACCTCTTCATGAGGCAAGTACCCAACACTCTTTCTCCATCCACACTTTGGAGTTAGAGTTCAGTGGATGGATGGCTCATATATTTGAAATCATGATTTCATGTTCACTTTTTTCAGTCTCTCTGAAGCCTTAAATCTAGGTCAGGGAAACATTCATGTAATTCATTACAATTATGCTTCCTCCTCAATGGATTTCTAGGACCATCAGGTTTTTTTTTTTTTTTTTTTTTTTTTTGACGGAGTCTTGCTCTGTCACCCAGGCTGGAGTGCACTGGTGCGATCTTGGCTCACTGCAAGCTCCACCTCCCGAGTTCACGCCATTCTCCTGCCTCAGCCTCCCAAGTAGCTGGGACTACAGGCACCCGCCACCATGCCCGGCTAATTTTTTGTATTTTTAGTAGAGACAGGATTTCGCCATGTTAGCCAGGATGGTCTTGATCTCCTGACCTCATGATCCGCCCACCTCGACCTGCCAAAGTGCTGGGATTACAGGCGTGAGCCACCACGCCCGGCCAGGACCATCATTTTAAAAATTGCTTCAACATACGTAAAATAGGGATTTCAGTACTCTAGTAAAAGCTCTCCATTTTTAATAGTTAGCATTCCATGGAGGGCAGGTCTTTGCATACCTACCACCAAAATATGAGGAAGCCAAACAGCTGAAGATAGAGGCTGATATAACTAGTCTTTCAGAAACAAACACTTAGTAGGGGTTTATGAAGAGATGTTAGAGTCACACATAGGACTTGTATACCATGGGGAAGGAATATGTAGGAAAGCTGAAGTCTACCTGTCAGGGAAAGGCAGAAACACCATGTGAATCTAAGCACAGGATTTATAGTTGTGGTGGTTCTGACCTAAGGGCAGGATTGACAGAAAAATCATAATTTTCACAAGGAGCAGTAGATACAATAGAAATCTTATCCCCTAGTATGCATATAAAGGGAAAAAAATTATACAGAAAGCTTAGAGGCAGTCCCAGCACTGGGGAAAATCAGAAGTCAACATGGTGAATTAGCTTTCAAGATTGAGTTGTTTTTGCCTCCATTGCTAGGTAGAGAGGGTAAATGGAGTTGGTCAGCTTATGTGAAAGTGTAAGTCTATTTCCTCAGTAATATATCGTAATAGAGAAGATGAGGCACCCCTGTTTCCAAATAGTCATTGGCAGTCAGGGAGAAAAGTGCCATATTCCCTTCTGCAGGTCCGGCTGATCTATGCATGCAAAAGCAATGACAAGGAGGACATGCAGGGTGAAAGGAAAGTGACTTTATTTTCCAAATCCAGCAGTGGGGAAATGACTGGATTATACCTCTATATATCAGTTTGGGCTGAGGGCACAGGTTTAAAGAAAGGGAAGCATGACGTGGGAGGCATGCAGGAGCTGTGCAGATTCAAGGAGTCTATGTCTTACTCCAATGTGTATCTTGAGTTGTGGTCCACCTGGAGCCGCAGACTGATACCATCTCAATAGTGCCAGGTCATAGATACCCATCCTAAGGCAGTCTTCAAGAGAGAGACAATTCCACAGCTGGGCCTTTATGTTTGGTTCATTTTAAATTAGCCTCTGGTATTTTGTTGACAGGCATATAGTTAGATAAGTATGCATGGTGTGAGTTTAGCCAGCTAGGTAAATGTGTATAAGGCATGGACGTGTACAGTGGGAAACAGAAGGGGTTGTGGTTCCAAAGTATATTTCAAGGTTCTACTTGAAGACGAAGGCAATGGTTTCAGCAGTTTGCTTCAAGGTTACATCTCGAGACTGGGAAGAAAATAAAGAGAAAGAAAAAACTTAAATGTATTTTGAAGCTAAACGACTCGATTATAATCCTTCGCCATAAAAGCCCATTCCATTTCCATGGAAAGTGGGCAACAGCAATTCATCTAGCTTCTTCCTGCTGAGAAGGGGCACAGTTAGAGGGTATCAGATTGGAATCTGTTTACCTGGAGTTGGAAATATTCGTGGGTTCCCAGACTAATATGAGAATGTGTTGGAACGTTATAGTGTGGGGACACGAAAGTTTCTAAAAAAGTTTTTCCTGCATCTCCATACAGTTTTGAAAAGCAACAAAAACTGCAGCAACCAAACAGAACAGGGAGTAGAATACCAACTATACCGTATATGAGAGTCTTCCATGGACCTGGAAGTTGACCAAACCATGACATTGTGGGATCCTGGTAGAGGACATTTATAGCAGAAATACGAGTATTCAGTGCATGCATAGCTTGGGTTATATCGTGAGAATAATCTGGTGTGTATACGCACCATTCAGTCTTAATGCACAAGCGTCACACTGGGCTATCTAAGGCCAAAGGGTTCCGTAGAGTCACTTGTCTAATCTGCGAGTTTTTTCAGTGAGAAGGGTAATGTTGGGTTAGGTGTTATGACAGGCAGCAGCTCTATACTTAGGATCTCTACTTATAATGCTACACCCACGTTTGCTGTCTGGGAGGAAAAGACGGCTAGTGAGTAGAACCAACAGGGTGCCCATTTTTGATGGTGTTGTCTGGCCTTCACATTTTCCCAGTTGTCAGAGAGAGAGCCCAGATGGGACAGGATGTGTCCTGGTAGGTAAGGGCTCCCCAAAGTATACCTGCCAGTCCAGTGGTAAGGTAAGTAATACCAGCTATGACTGCCTTAGACCCATAGCTAACTCCAGGAGAAAGGATAGGCTCCACCATGTAGCTTGACACTATTTTGCCATCCTAGCCACGTATTATTAGTTAGTTGATGGGTTTAGCCATGTTGCTAAGCGGTAACCATCCCTTAGCCTGGCTGCTAGTGTGGGGTGTGTTGCTCTCATGTTTTGGGATGCACAGAGGTGCAGGACCCATTGCCTGAATTTGCACCATCATCAGTCATCCTGTGTTGTCATGTACAGCATAGTCTATAGAGGGGGTGACATTAACCTGCTTACGAGCCAGATGGAAGATATGTTTCCAGGTTTCCCCAAACGTGGAGCACTCATGGTGAGTGGTACTATAATCATAGATGGGAAATGGGTGAGAATTTTTACTCTTGTCCTACATATAAACATAACTCCAAGTGCTCGAGGTGGTAGCTTGGATGTGCTTGGATGTGCAATGGCAAGTCAGCAGGGGTACCTCCCCACAGAAAGGGGTACCTACCCCACAGACCCAGCAGTCTGTTTTGTTTTGGAGGAAAGCCACAGTCTACACCCATTCATGTAGTTTCAGCAAGATCAAGTATGTGCCTATTACTCTAGAATTAACTGAGAATTTCATATTAACAAAAGTATATTGCTTATCTCTCCTCCTTTTTCTCTTAATTACTTCAGATCTTTCCTTGGCTCACATAACCAGGTAGGCATCTGAGTGAAGCCCACCTTTCAGTCTTTGAAGGGACTCAGCCCTTTGTACTACATCCTGTTAGGAGGGCTGCATTCCTTCCTGGGATCGTTTGCAGTGCACAAGATGCATCCTTGTGTAATTTTCTGAATGATATTTTGGAAGTGTGGGCTACTGAGATGTGGTTGCACTAGGTTGGTGAGAGCATCTCTCCCATAGTGCGTTTCTTTACGTAGATGTTTTGGGACTGGATAAACCAAGGCCTTGGGGCGTATCATCATCCTGTAGGTATCAGTTTTCCAGGGAAATTGGAATCTCTTTTCTCAAACCCCTGGTTCGGGCACGTTTGGAATCTTGTTCAGTGTAATGAGGTTTAAAATCTAGTAATTCCAAATGGAATATTCATGTCCCAGAATCTGTGCCACCCAAGCAGCTCATTTTGCAGCTTTGCCAGCTGCCTGGTTACCTTTGGTCGTGAATTATCTCTGGTGTTGGGGAAGTGCATGGTGGAAGCCTGGGCCGGCAAGGCAATTGCCTCTACTAGGGCCAGAATTTCTCTTGGGTGTTTAATATCTGTGTTTTCTGATTGCAAGCAGCCTCCTCTGTGTTTCCACATCACCCGATGGGCGTGCATTTCCAGGAATGCATATATGGAGTCAGAATAAATGTTTACTCCCTTTTCCTGGGACAGTTCTAAAGACTCAGGTAAGAGCAATTAACTCAGCTCTTTGTGCAGAGGTAGCTGCAGGGAGGGCACGGTCTTCTGTTACCCTTTTGGTAGTCATCGTGGCACATCCGGCTCTGGGCACATCTTTCATTAAGCTGCTCCCATCAGTGTAGTTCGAGTCTAGAACTCTCATTGTCTAGTCTGACAGGTTCAGCTCGAATAAGCTGCATCAAGGATTTACAGTCCTGCTTTACCCGGGGTTGTGTTCAGTGGCTGAGAGCAGTGTGGCGGGGTCTGGAACCATGGTGGTTTGTAGGGTAATATTTGGATCATGTAAGAGGATGGCCTGGTATCTGCCCATTCACCCCACAGTGAGCCAGTAGCCTCCCTTTTGTTCTAGCAAAGTCAGCAGCTGATGGGGCACAAACACAGTAACTGGCTGTCTCAGAGTAAATTTTTCTACTTCCTGTAGGACGTCACAGTGGGTGCTTTTGCCCAGATGCAGGGGGCCATCCCTTCATCTTTGGCCTAATTGTTTAGAGAAATAGGCCACGGACTGTGGGGCATCTCCCAGCATTTAGATTAGCACGCCCAGACCTATGTTTTGTTTGTCTTGGATGCAGAATTGGAACAGCTTTTGGGAATTTGGTATCCCAGTGCAGGGGCTGATACCAGCTTTTCTTTGATGGTATAAAATGTTTGTTGGCCTTTAGATGTCCAGAGAAGGGCCTCTGAGTCTAGTCCCTTTAGGGATTCATAGAGGGTTTTAGTCATTAGTTCAAACTTAGGAAGCCAAATCTGGCAGAAGCTAACCCTTTATAAGAATCTCCACGGTTGCCCCCATTCTCTGGGGCTTTATGGCTGCTCTTGCCTGTTTTTGACCAGACCAGGTTCCTTTGGCCTTGTTTTAACCTAAAGCCAAGACAGGTTACTTTCTACTTACATGTTTGGGCCTTCTTGGGAATGCTTTGTATCCCTGTTGTACCAGGTGATTTAGAACTAAGATGACCTCAGCTAAGCATTTCCTTTAGTTGTGGCTGGTATTAATTATCTATGTGTTGTAGCCAGACTCCTTAATCTTGTTGTAGGTCTCCTAAGTCTTTTGCCAGTATTTCCCCAAAATTGTTGGTGCGTTTTTTTAACACGTTGAGGCCCCACCGTCCAACAGTATTGAAAGGTTGTTTTAGTCTCTGGGTTCTGTCATTTAAAAAAATAATAATAATTGTTGGGTCTTTTCTTCAATTGGAGGGCAGGAAAAAGCATCTTTTAGATCTGACACTGAAAAGCATTCATAATATCTGTATATAGCAGTCAGTAGAGTGTATGGGTTAGACACCATTGGGTGAATATCCAAGACTGTTTTATTAACGGCTCCCACATCTTGGGCAAATTGATATTTGTTGAAGTGTAGCTTCCTTGCAGGCACAGTAGGGCTATGATATGGGGATCTGCAAGGATGAATCAATCCGTCTACTCAAATTTTTGCAAGACTGCCTTTATTCCTTCTAAGGGTTCCTTTATTAATGTATACTGATTGTTTTTTATTTGCCTCCCCCCAACCCCCACCCGGGGCACAGTAGCCCCTTCTTTTTTTTTCTATATGCACTCACTGTGTATTTCTTGTTTTTCCTGGGATTCTATCTGCCTATTCACAATTACCCATTCTCTCATAGACTTCTGAGGGAAAATTCTTTCTTCTTAAGACAAGTCAATAATATCTTAGTTGCATCTTAGTTGCTTGCTCTAGCAGGACCTGTAGCGGTAGTTGTTTCTCTGGGGAGAATTACTTGAGTATTTAATTTGCATAATAGGTCTTTTCCCAGCAAGGGAATTGGGCATTCTGGCATATGGAAATAGCAATGCCTTAGGTCCAAACGTTTTAGTTTGCATGCTAAAGGTTGTAGGAACGCCTTTTGTTGCATTCTTCTTGCAACTCCTATCACAGGTACAATCATTTTGGTGCTTTTTGCTCCTAAGGTGTTAAGAACTGAACAGTTTGCCCAGTATCAACCAGGAAATCAAATAACTTTTTCCTCACTGTCAGTCATACCCAGGGTTCCTTTGGGGAAATTTTAATTGTCTCTGAGGGATTAAGAAGAGCCCCCAGGCATCCCTGTCCATGATCAGAGCAGTGACCCTGCTCCATTATTTGCCTGTGGACTTTTTCTTTGTCATATTCCTCCTTTTTCTGGCCCCTTGTTCCTTTCTTCTGGGACAGTCATCCTTTCAGTGACCTTTCTCCTTACACCAGGCTCTCTGGCTGTGTTCCAGAGGCTTGCCTCGATTTTTCTGATGTAGAGGCTTCCTTGTTCTTTCCACATTTATGGTTGCATCTTCTGTTTCTTTGTCTCTCCAGCTGGGAAGGGGTCATTCCTAGTGAGGCTTCCTGTTTTGGTACCCCCTTCCTGAGTCTCATCAGGATGAATGTTTGTGAATATTCCAGATGGGCCATGTCCCTTTATCAATTGGAGCCCCAATTAGGGTTTGCATCCAGAATGGTCCCTTTAGGTTTGGGGTATTTGGATTGGTTCCATGGAAGTACCAAGACTCTTGATCTTCTTTTGTCTGCAGTCGGAAGCGTATTTAGGAGAGACTACACATCTGCTCAAGTACACTGGTGGGTAGCACAGACAGACACATAGAGATCAGTCATTTTCTGGGGATCCATTCTATAAGGTGGAGATTTTCCGTTTCACAAGTTAGATGTTGAAAATGGGCTGGATGTCCGGTAATGTCTGACCAGGTTGCCCACTCGCATCCAAGCCACCCATGGCCATCCTTGTAAATAGGAATTCCCTTGCTCCTGCCATGGCACTTCTTGCTAAACCATGTACCCTGACAAGCACTGGAGAGAGAGGTCATCTCTGTTCTCCCATTATACTGAGGTGGCAGAGTAGCTCCCTCTTATTAGTCTGATGCCTCACTTAGTAGCATCAAGGCCAATGCAGAGGCCAGCGCTAAAGGCTAATAGCGGTACCGCAGTGGGAGCTGTTAGGGGTGGAGCAGAGGCCAGGTGCATTCTGGCTGTGGTGGTTGGAGCTGCTAAAACAGCTGGGTGTAGGACATTTAAAAGTCCTAATTCTTCTTCATTCCTTTCTGCCTGAGTTTGGCTCTCTGGCTTGTAAAGAGCCTTTTTTCCATTCTGTCCTTTGGTACAGCTAGCAGCTGGCATCTTCCCTCATGGTATGAATCCTGATTTTCGAAAAGCATGAAGGCTTGGACATATGGTATTTTTTTTCTAATTTTCCAGACCTCTGACAAAATGAGTCTAACTGCATTCAAGACTAGTATTGGTTACATCCATTCAGAGGTCGAAATTTATAACCTAACTTGTCCACAGTCCAAACAGCACTGCAATAATAGACCATTTTTCTCTTGGTCATGGGCTCATAGCTCTAGGCTCTACAGTTAGCTGGGATATGCTCGAGGGGCTTCCCAGAGGGGACAGAGACCTTGTTTCCCCTCCCGGCTTGGTTTCTATATCCATACCACTCACCCCCGTTGAAACAGTGATGACAACTTGTATCTGTTGTCTCTCTTCTGTGCTGCACTGCTCATAGCCTTCAACCAGAACTCCAGGGTCGGAAAGACTTTCCTAGCTTCATATAAGCAGTGCACTTAATACCACCCATGGTCCTAAAAGGAACATTTGTGCAAATCTCACCACACAGCTGGGACAGCCAAAGAGATCAGAGAAGAAACTCCTTGGGCAGGCTGGTGATTAGCAGCAGCTAGCATAGCATTCCCCCACCAACGACCCCCTACCCCGGTCCACCAGCACATCAACTTCATCCCCAGTCCACGTTCTGCTGTACTTAGTACCCTAGTAGAGGGTAACCAAATGGCAACAAATTAAATGGTAAATTAGGCAGACAAAAAGGGCAGAGGGGTTGGAGTCAGGGCTGCCTAAACACTTATTCCGTATGCTGGTAAGCTTTTTGTTTCACATAAACAATATTAAGCACCATAAGCACGGTGGCAAGCCCTTTAGATAACCTACGGAATAGTTCACATGCTTCCTTTCTCCATAAAAACTGGCACAGTTGGGAGAAGTACTGCAGGGTCCTAAAAAGAGTGACCCCTGCTAGGGCAGTGAGGCTGTTTTCCTCCAGGGCTGGATCCCGGATGGAGTGGGGCTTCTGCAGATCACCTTGCAGAGGAAAGGAGGAGGAGGAGAGAGAGACAGAGATGAGGGCCTAAATGTAGATTTTACACACTTTTACAGTTGCAGATTCAGACTGCACAGGCCTGAACAGATCCTCACCAAAGGACTGGGTCAAAGTCCTGAAACCTCATCTCAATTTCAGATGCCCTCCCGCCGATCAGCTGACTCCAAGTGGGGCAAAGCCCGGGTCTTGACTTAGATACAGATACTATACACACCCAGATGACGCCACAATCAGCTATGTCTAAACAGAGCAGAGTTCAGGTGACATCACAGAACAGGCAGAGGCAGTTCAGGATGTATTCTGGTTGCCTTACTCAGCTCTGAAGGCTGTCAGCCTCTTCAGATGTCACTTGCACTGTGGTAGGAAGTGTAGTAGGCAGCTGGTGCAGTGGCAAGAAGAGAAAGGAAGTTCCCCAAGACAAAGACATCTCGGCAGGTAAAGGGAAATTCCCTAGAGCCCCAGTCATGGGATCAGCTCGCTGGAAGCAGGTGGCATTTCTGGGTAGTTTCTTTCCCTTCCAGTGGCCTGAACGGTTAAGCCTTGATGTGCTTGTGTGTCTGATTGCCCCATTCATCGGAAACCTGACCGGTGGTTTCAGGAACTCTGAGTGTGTCGTTCCCCTCTATGTGTCCACGTGTTCTCATCATTTAGCTCGCACTTATAAGTGAGAACATGCAGTATTTGGTTTTCTGTTCCTGTGTTAGCTTGCTAAGGATAATGGACTGCAGCTCCATTCATGTCCCTGCAAAGGACATAATCTGGTTCTTCTTTGTAGCTGCGTGGTATTCCATGGTGTATATGTACCACATTTTCTTTATACAGTCTGTCGTTGATGGACGATTTAGGTTGATTGCATGTTTTTGCTATTGTGAATAGTGCTGCAGTGAACATATGTGTTCATGTGTCTTTATAACAGAATCATTTCTATTCCTTTGGATATATACTTAGAAATGGAATTGCTGGGTCTAATGGCATTTCTGTCTGGAGGTCTTTTAGGAACCGCCACACTGTCTTCCACAGTGGTTGGACTAATTTACACTCCCACCATTTTAGGAACCACACTGTCTTCCACAATGGTTGGACTAATTTACACTCGCACCAACAGTGCATAAGTGTGTTCTGGAGGTCTTTTAGGAACCGCACTGTCTTCCACAATGGTTGGACTAATTTACACTCCCACCGACAGTGTATAAGTGTTCCTTTTCCTCCACAAGCTTGCCAGCCTCTGTTATTTGTTTGACTATTTGTTATTTGTTATTTTATGACTTTTTAAAATAGCCATTCTGACTGGTGTTAGATGATATTTCATTTTGGTTTTGATTTGCGTTACTCTAATAATGAGTGATGCTGAGAAGATTCAAATAAATGCAATCAGAAACAACAAGGGTGATATTACCACCAACCCCACAGAAATATAAGCAACCATCAGAGAATAGTATGAACACCTCCATGGACATAAACTAGAAAATCTAGAAGCAATGGAAAATTCCTGCACAAATACACCCTGCCAAGACTGAACCAGGGAGGAACTAAATCCCTGAACAGACCAAGAATGGCTCTGAAATTGAGGCAGTAATAAATAGTCTCAGTGACAAATTTTTTAAATGCCACTTAGAAAATGTACACATAATTTTGGTCTATTCAGCACATATATTTAACAATCACTTTTAGGAGGGATGTTAAAATATTTTATTATTTTTTCTCATTTAGCTTAATATTTTAAAAATATTTTTCTGCTGGCAACTATTTAGATCTCCATTTTCATTGACATAGTCAATAATTTACTCACCTTTCTATTACATAATAGCAGATCAACTGATATGTATTATTTTATACTGAACTTTGGCACTCTTGACATAATTTATATATGAATAGTCATCCGAATGTCTTGACCAGTGAAGATGGGATTCATCAGCCAAGGTTGAACAGGAATTTGCTTACTTGAAAGCAGCAAGCAATACAAAAGCAAGAAAAGGGTAGAAGAAATTCAGGAGTCCCACAAGCAGATGAGGATTTATTTAGGGCCTGAGAAGGTGCAGGGACCCCTCATAGGGGCCTGTGGACCACCCCAAGCATGGAAATAAAGGAAAATCTTGAGTCCATTCACAGAAATACCAGGCACCTCTCTACCTCTGAGAAGTACATGAGCCACTTGATAAGCAGGAAGGTAATAGTAAGTTAAAACAGTAGCAAGGAATTGAGAGTCATGAGAATATGGGGTTCCCTATAGAAACTAAAGATCAAAGCTTAACATATGTCCCTGAGTTTTTCAGAAACCTGCCCCTCTACCAAATGGATCCACTGGCACATAGACCTCAGATAAGGGGGATTTATGAAATGAACTCTGCCATTCTTTATTCTGAATTTCTTCCTGAGGGGTCTACAGGATGTTATGTCTATGAGCCAGACTTACCATTATTTTCTGCTGATCCCAAAATTTTCTGACGAATTTTAGTTCTTAAGTAATTACAAATCAGAAAACCTTTGAGTCCCCCTATGACCTATAAGCTTCCACTTCAAGATACTTCATCCTTTTAGGCCAAAACCAATGTGTAACCTCAATATATTAATTTATGACTATGTCTAACCCCTGCCTCTGTGTCTTTAAAATCCCCTACCTGTAAACTGGTAGTTTTGGTCTTTATTTTATTTTATTTTATTTTTGAGATGGAGGTTTGCTCTTGTAGCCCAGGCTGGAGCACAATGGCTCCATCTCAGCTCGCTGCAACCTCTGCCTCCTGAGTTCAAGCGATTCTCCTGCCTCAGCCTCCTGAGTAGCCAGGATTACAGGTGGGTGCCACCATGCCCAGCTAATTTTTGCATTTTAGTAGAGATGGGGTTTCCCCATGTTGGCCAGGTTGGTCTCAAACTCCTAACCTCAAGTGATCCGCCCTCCTCAGCCTCCCAGAGTGTCGGGATAACAGGTGTTAGCCATCATGCCCAGCCTGTCTGCGTGTCTGCTTAAATGTTCTTTGATACTCCCAGGCAAACTTCATGATCTTCTCGTGTTTCTCAGATTGTACCATGAATTTATTCTTTCTATCCCATCCCCCCACCCTCGTTTTTTTGATGCATTCTGTTCTTTAAGTAGTACATTTAGAACACTGACATTTGGCCGGGTATGGTGGCTCACGCCTGTAATCCCAGCACTTTGGGAGGCCGAGGTGGGCGGATCACAAAATCAGGAGATCAAGACCATCCTGGCTAACACCGTGAAACCCCGTCTCTACTAAAAATACAAAAAATTAGCCAGGTGTGGCGGCGGGCACCTGTAGTCCCAGCTGCTGGGGAGGCTGAGGCCGGAGAATGGCGTGAACCCGGGAGGCAGAGCTTGCAGTGAGCCGAGATGGCACCACTGCACTCCAGCCTGGGTGACAGAGCGAGACTCCATCTCAAAAAAAAAAAAAAAAAAAAAAAAAAACCTTGACATTTGAAGTGATTATTGATATAGTTGGATTAAAAATCTACCAAAATTTATTACTAACTTTATTTGTTGATTTGTCTTTGTTCCTATTTTTATATTTCACTCATTTTCTACCTTTTGTTGTTTTGAGCACTTTATATCAGTTCATCTTGTTTCTTAGCGTATCTTTTTTTTTTTTTTTTTACCTTTTTAGTGGCTAATCTAGGTAATTTTATTCTCAATCTAACAAATACAACAGCTTGTTAAACACAATAGTAGTGTGAATGTATTTGATTAGGTATGGTTAAATATGTATCATTGTGTGTATGTATATATATTATATATATACATACAAACATGCATTTATGCTTAAGTGAATAACTGCAATGAGTGACAGAAGGAAAGAATTAGGGTTATTCTGTGACTGTAAGGTGTTCATACTACATCTTAAGTGATATTGTTACTTGAAAGGGGGCTTGGATTAGTTAGAAATGTGAATTACAAACTGTAGGGCAGCCTCAGTTCCTTGCTGGCTATTGACCAGAGGCTGCATTCAGTTTCTTCACACGTTGACTTCTCCCACATGGCAGAATGCTCTATCAAAGCCATCAAGTCAAAGAGCTAACAAGACAAAAAAAAAATCACAAATTTACATAACATAATCAATCGTGTGACATCTGATATTCTTGTATTTTTGTGTTGTATGAAAGCAAGTCACATTTCATGCCCATAGTCACAGGGAGAGGATTACAATACATGGTCATGCACCCTGGCAGGTGGGGATCACTGGGCACCATCTTAAGGTCTACCAGCCACATCAGGTCCTATCTGATGTGCAACAGTTTCCCAGTCTTCATTTATCTTGAAGAATCTTAGCCCTTATGAAAAGAACTGGTCAGGTATTTTATAGGAAGCATCACAGTGTGGATTCACCTGATGATTTCTCAATATTTGAATAGAATTATAGACTTACTTTGAACACCTTTATCTTAATTTGAAGACAATAAAAACTGAACAATATATTATTTAGAAATATAAACCTAGACATAAAAATAATATAAAAAGGAAATGACAAATAGGAAACTGAAAATAATAGTAACCTTCATGGGGGTAAAAAATGCCATGAAATTGTGGAGATGTACATTTGGGGCATCAACAATATTGGTAATATTCAGTTTGTTAAGGTCAGCAGTGAATTTAAAAAAAAAGAAAAACTTTTCTGTTTTACGTTAGCTTTGGACTTGCAGAACAGTTGCATAGTCAGCATGGAGAGTTAACATGCAACCAACACAGAGTTTCCGTTATTATTAACCTCTTATATTAGCATGGTTATTTGTCACAATTAACACACTAACGTTATGCATTCTCATCCACTGATATCCACATATTAATCAGATTTCTTTTTTTCCTACTTAATGTCTGTTTTCTGTTCTAGGATCTCTTCCAGGACAACACATTTAGATATCATATCTCCTTAAGCTTTGTTTGTCTCTGCAGTTTCTCTGAATGTCCATGTTTTTCATGGCATTGACGTCCTCCATTTAGGATTTCTATGACTGTTTTTACTAACAATTAGACTGAAGTTGTAGATGTGGAAGAAGAGACAGGGGTGAGTGTAATACTCATTATACCATGGGCATATATTATCAAAATTTTTTTTATCACTGTTGATACTAATTTGAGCACCTAGATGAGGCAGTGTGGGTCCAGTTTCTCCACTGTGAAATTAAATTTTCCCCCTTTCCATCTCGCACTTTTTGAAAAAACAACACTGTGCACAGCGCATACTTAACAAGTGGGGAATTACTCTTCACCTCCTTAGAGCAGAACTTCTGTAGTATCGTTTGTATTTCATTACCATAGGCAATGTATCTGTTCTCCAGCATTTATTTTACATTTAATTAATCAATTATTTATATTATATAGAATATTAGGCAAATAATAAATCTTTATTTCCACTGTAATTAGAGTAGTTCATTGTATTGTTCCAATTGCTCTCGTGCTGGTCATTAGAAGGCCATTCGGTCAGCTGTTTTACTACTTTGAAATACCCATATTTTTGCTATTTGATTTGGCTTGTATTATGAAATACCCATATTATTGCTATTTGATTTGGTTGGTTGTGTTGTTTAACTTTTGGTTGGTAATATGAAATACCCATATTATTGCTATTTGATTTGGTTGGTTGTGTTGTTTAACTTTTTCTTACTTTCTGGCACTACAAGGTACTTAATAATGTTGATTCCCTGCCCAACCCTACCGTTAACCATTTTCCCCCAATTCCTAGTTCCTCTTTTGGTGAATCACATTAGAAACAAAGTTCTCGGCAGTGGTGTTCTCATTTCTGCTAGGCTTCTGTTAATTCCATGCTTTGTCATCTGACACAGCAAAGGATTATATGTATGTATGTAACTCACACTCACATATGTATGTGCATTTCTACATTTCTCCGTTTATAACTATGTAAAGTTCAGCATGAATTCCTTTTTTTTTTTTGAGACAGAGTCTCACTCTTTTGCCCAGGCTGGAGTGCAGTGGTACGATCTGGGCTCACTGCAAGCTCCGCCTCCCGGGTTCACGCCATTCTCCTGCCTCAGCCTCCTGAGTAGCTGGGACTACAGGCGCCCACCACCATGCCCGGCTAATTTTTTATATTTTTAGTAGAGATGGGGTTTCACGGTGTTAGCCAGGATGGTCTCGATCTCCTGACCTTGTGATCCGCCCACCTCAGCCTCCCAAAGTGCTGGGATTACAGGTGTGAGCCACCGTAATCCCTGGCCAGCATGAATTCTTATTAATGTTTCCAGCACCCATGATTTAATTCAAGACTACATGAATCAATTTCCCCATTCCCACTACATGTATGTAACCTCCCACACTAGCAGTGAGACAGTTGGCCTCCTTTATGTAGTCAATGAGTCCAAAATACATGCAGAATAGTTTTAGAATTGGTAATTCATACCCTCATGGGAAAGAATGTTTCTAACTAAAGTAGAGAATGTATGTACAAATACTTTGAAATTTAAACTAAGAATCTCTCCTTATTTTTTATATTTCTTAGGTTGGTCCCCTTTGTCCCCAAGTGTCTATTTCTTTTTGACAGTATTTTAAATGGAATTGTTTTCTATGTTTTATTTTAGATTAATTGACAATATATAGAAATACAATTGATTTTTATTGCCCTAGTATACTAAAGTGTTACTGAACTCATTTTTTGGTTCTAATCTTATTTTAGTGATTTCTTTAGAGTTTTCTATACACAGGATTATGTCATTTATGAATAGAGATCACTTAACTTCATCCTTTTCATTCTAGAAGTCTTATATGTATGTTGCTTGCCTAATTACCCTGGCTACATGTTCCAGTACAATACTGAATAAAAGAGCATATATCCTTGTCCTGTTGCTAATTTTTTGAAGAAATTACTGAAACATTCATAATATGGTATGTTGTTGTGTGAGTTTTTCATAGATACCTTTTATCACTTAAGAAAATTTCCTTCTATGCCTAATTTGCTTGGCCTTGTTATCGTGAATGGGTTTTGGATTTTTCAACTGCTTATTCTGTGTCTTCAGAGATAATTATGAAGTGTTTGTCCTTCATTCTATCAATATAATGTATTACACTAATCGTTTTTGTATGTTTAACAAAACATATTTCAGGGACAAATCACCTCGCTCATAATGTATATTTTTATTAGGTCACTGGTTTATTTTGATAGTATTTCCTTCAGAATTTTTGCCCCGGTTTCATGGGGCATATTTGTCTGTCATTTTCCTTTCTTGAAATCTCTTTGTCCAGTTGTGCTGTCAGGGAAAACGGGCTTCATGTGGCGCATTGGGAAGTGTTCTCTATTCCTCTGTTTTTATTTTTTTCTTGAAAGAATAGTTAATAAAGGATTGTTATTCTCAAAGGGGTTAGCATAATTCACCAGCGACGTCATCTCAACCTAGAAAAAAATTGAATCCTACCAACGCTAACATGAGCTGGGACAGGGATCCTTCCCCAGGGCAGGCTTCACTTGAAACCTCAACCTGGGTCATCTGACCCAGAGAAACTGTTCACTAATGTTTATGTGTGGGTTTGAACATCTGAGCTGTATGATTATATGTTATACAGCAATCAGTAGGTAATATGCCCGACAGTAAATGTAATGAGGGTATCCTGTGTTAGATCCTAGAACAGAAAATGACATTAGTGGAAAATCTGACAAAATATTAAGAAACTCTGTATTTTAGTTAATAGTTTTGTACCACTGGCAGTTTCTGAGTTTTCACAAATATATTATGGTTACATAAGTTATTAACATTTTGGGAAGCTATAGATTATATAAAACTGCATTATGTTTGCAACTTTCTGTAAAACCAAAATTATTTTCAAGTAAAAGTTTTCTTAAAATGTATTATTTAGGAACAAAAAAATACCAACACAGATGGACATAAACAACAAGAATCCTTGGATCAGAGGATGAGTGGAGATGCAGGGAGTGAAAGGCACAGTAGCTTGCCTTATTATCCCCTGTTCCTACACAGGGCACCTGCTTCAGAAAGACACCATCAACTCCATGGACTCTCATTCATTTTCTTCTTGCCCATCACGTGCTCCATTACATTGCCACCAATTCATACATCAGTAACCACTTTTTCAAAGAAAGGTACCTGCCCTACATATGTTAGAAGGCCCTATTTTCAGGTGCTTTGTGGTAGTGTCTTTGTAGGATCTCACTAAAGACGTTTTGGAAGACATGACTTCCAGACAAGACTGAGAAACACCAGTGATGGGGAACATAAAATGCCCGTATTGGGAGTGTTTTCTTAGTTCAGAGATTGTTGTGTTCAAGTTTTAAAGTTTTTTTTAAAGCCTTGGAGAATACCCTATGATAATTAAGTTCTCTTTATGCAGACTCCATCGTGAATTCATGGTACCACACAGTCCCCTGACGCTCACATCATGGATTTATTTTGTCCAGTGAGAGGCCCAAAAGCTACAGCATAGACAATATCATCGTGTAGAAGGTTAACTCGGTATGAAAACAAAAGCTTATAATCATGGGGTTGTTGGCTAATTCCTGCTTACAGAGACCTGAAATGAACCTTTAGACACCAGGCATATGAAGGTCAGGCATGTGAGTGATACAGAGTGTGTTGTGCCGAGGTGGAAATAGCCTAATAGAAAAAAGGAAAAACAGCACAGTACAGTGCATACCAGCCTACCATGCAGCAATCTAAGAGATGGACCCGGGCTGAGTGCTGACTCTGCATCTCTGCTGGCTAAACAAAGATCCCCACAGCAGGGAGGACTGTCCCCTCATCCTCCACACAGCTCCCCGTTTACGGGCTGCACCGCTTCACGGGAGAGCACCAGGGTTGTTCCAGGAATCATGCCCACAAAGCTGACTAAGCCATGGGACTGCATACCACACTCCCAAGGACATCCACAAAGTCAGGACTCCTTTTGTTTTTCAGACCGTGATCACGGACTGCATTCTCCATACCAACTTCATAGCTCCAGTGAGAAACTCCTGCATCCAGGAGGCGTGGAGTAAGAGACACAGCTGACCTTGACCATATTCCTTACTTCCAAGAAGATTGTAGCAGTAATTCAGGTACTATTATTTGGGGGCATTTATAATTCAATAAACGTTCTTACCCCTCTGAGCTTACAATTCACCCCATAGGAAGGACAGCCTCATTTATATTGACAATCTTAGGCCGGGCACGGTGACTCATGCCTGTATTCTGAGCGCTTTGGGAGGCTGAGGCGGGCGGATCACGAGGTCAGGAGATGGAGACCATCCTGGCTAACACGGTGAAACCTCGTCTCTAGTAAAAATACAAAAAATTAACTGGGCGTGGTGGCAGGCGCCTGTAATCCCAGCTACTTGGGAGGCTGAGGCAGGAGAATCGCTTGAACCCAAGAGGCGGAGGTTGTAGTGAGTTGAGATCATGCCACTGCACTCCAGCCTGGGCAACCATACGAGACTGTTTCAAAAAAAGAAAAAAAAATTGACAATCTTATTACATGGAAGTCTGCTCTTTTCATTTCATTGTAAGAGGAGTTTCTATAAGGTAAGTGACTTGTCAAATCCCATTTTTTCTATTCATTTCAGTGCATACATACAGCCCGTTATGTGTGCTGTGAAGACCATTTATGACCAAATTATTTAGGAAAAAAAAAATCACCAAGTGGCAGGCCATGAAGGAGATGGAAGTAGCTGTGTATAAGGAGATCCTCATCTCTAGGAGGCAAGAGGGTCAATGAGTTCTGAGTGCCCAGGGTGAAGATGGGAAAGGTAATAGGCACAAAACTGTGCTACTGTGATATCCCAGGTACAGAGGACACAGGGCTGGACACTGAGCTCCCAGACACTACACCATAGCATGGAAGTTATAATCTCTCACAATATAGTAAACCACATGTGACCACATTGTACTGAGGCTGGATTGGCCACTAGAATTCTCAGAAAGATGCTATTGAAAACATCTCATTGTCTGATCATATCATGAGGCCTGAACCCAACCCTGTCTCCACCCTCTACCCTGAATAGAAAATACAGTTTAAAAGGAGCATGACTCCTATATTTGAAATTAGGGCTTCCTATTCACTGAATGGAGCCCTCACAGAAGCTGAAAAACTCTCAGTGCAAATATGCTCAACATTCTAAATTATAAATTATATGAGTTTCTTCTTCATGCAGTACAGTCTTCAGGGAACACCAAGGCCTGTTTCATTTTCCAAGTATCAGCAAGTGGAGTTGACAAGAGAAACAAGTGTTCAGAGCAAAGCATTTCATGGTAACTGTAATGTGCCTGCGTCAGCAGCAGCTGCTTCCAGCGAGATTCACACGGCCGTCATTCATGAGATAGGAAGAATAAAAGGAGAGGGAGAAAAAGATAGGTAGTTGATCTAAATGAAGAATTGGATTTGGAAAGCAACTTGGAATAGTCTCTGCTTGTATTTCTGAGATTAAGGCAAACAGTCTCAAGATAAGTATTTCTGTCTTCAGAGAGCTGCGTGCTGCAGCTCTGTAAACTTTCAAGTAACACTTTACCATTTCTGTCTTCCTTCTCCATGGGATCTTTGAGCCATGATTTATAAAATTACCTCTACATCTATGTTGTATTTTTATAGTATCTAATATTCTCTTGAGGTCTCTCTTGGGACAATGGCTTCAAATTATAGCACTACCCAACAGGACTCCGGGAAATTAGTCCTGGAGGTTTACAGTGCACCTTTCATGGGATACTTAATTTATCCTGGTAGATGACTCAATGCCTAATTGTCCAATCCTTGACCAGGCATCCTTCTTACTGTAATTTTTTTATTTCCATAGGTTATTGGGGAACAGGTGGTTTGGGTTACATGAGTAAGTTATTTAGTGGTATTTTGTGAGATTTTGTTGCACTCATCACCCAAACAATATACACTGCACCCTATTTGTAGTTTTTTTATCCCTCACCCCCTTCCCACCCTTTTCTCCTGAGTCCCCAGAGTCCATTGTGTCATTCTTATGCCTTTGCATCCTCATAGCTTAGCTCCCACTTATGAGTGAGACCATATGATATTTGGTGTTCTATTCCTGAATTACTTCACTTAGAATAATAGTCTCTAATCTCATTCAGGTCGCTGCAAAAGCCATTAACTCATTCCTTTTTATGGTTGAGTAGTAGTTATATATATATATACACACACCACAGTTTCTTTATCCACTCATTGATTGATGGGCATTTGGGTTGGATTACTGTAAACTTCTAAAATACTGTCAGATGCCCTTATGGTACTTTTCAGACCTGTGACCACTACATTCGTATCAAGACAGCCACTTTCTAGGAGAACTCTGAATTGGAAAAATGTTAAGTTCAGGTGTGTTGGTCAAGTGAGACACAGAGGAGGTCACTCACCAAAGCACTTGAAATAACGTAAGCAGTGTATTTCTTACAGGTGAGGTTCACTGGGCACCATCTTAGGGTCTACCTGACACATCAGGTATTCTCCAATCTGCAAATTTCTCAGTCTTCACTTATTTTTGGTGAACTTGACTTTTTTGAAAAGTGCAGGTCAGATATTTTGTAGGTTTTCCCACAATATGAATTTCTCATGATTTCTCATGATTAAACTAGGGACATAAATACATTAAACCCATGCATGTACTTTTGAAGGCAAGAAAATAAACATTATAGATATTAGAAATATAAACATAGAGGTAAATACAATAAACACAAATTAGAATAGCAAATAATTCACAGTAATAGCTACCTTCAGTGATTAAGGAAGATGATGAAGCTAAGGAGATGCACTAAGGGCCATCAAAAATATTGCCCATGTTGTTTTAAGAGGTCAGCAGTGACTTTAAAGATGAAGAAACCTTAGAAACTGAAGAATGGTTTCAGGTTTACAGAACAGTTGTAAATGTAGTATATCGAATTTCCATATATCCTGTGAAGTTTCCATTTTTATTAAATTCTTACATTAATGTAGGACATTTGTCACAACCAATCAATTTTATAACACTATCATTAACTCCTCTTCATACTTTATTCATTTTTTTTTAAGTTTTCACTTCATGTCCTGTTTCTATTCCAGGATCTCATCCAGGATACCTCACCACAGGTACATGTCATGTCTCCTTACAATTCTCTGACTGTCCCAGTTTCTCAGAGTTTCCTTATTTTTGCTGACATTAATATTACTAATGTGGGACTCGTCTGATGTTTCTCTCATGATAAGATGGGATTTGTGGGTGTAGGGGAGGAAGATCACAGAGGGAAAGTGTCATTTTGATTTATTTATTTAATTTTGAGACAGTGTCTCACTCTCTCACCCAGGCTGGAGTGCAGTGTCATGAGCTTGGCTAACTACAGCCTCCATCTTCTGGGCTTAAGGATCCTCCCTTCCTAACCTCCAGGGTGGCGGAGGCTACAGGTATGTGCCACCATTCTGGGCTAATTTATTGTTGTTGTTTGTTAGTTTTTTTGGCAGAGGCAAGGTTTCACCATGTTGCCCAGGCCAGGGTCAAACTCCTGGGCTCAAGGGATATTTATTTTTTTATAGAGATGGGGTCTCAGTGTGGTAGCCAGGCTGGTCTGGGATTACAGGCGTGAGCCACTGTGCCTGGCCAAAAAGTGCCATTCTCATCATATCATATCATATACTAAGAGTGCAAACTATCAACAAGAGTAGACATTCATTATTGGCAGAATGTCTACAAATTTCTTTAAATTTTCACCATAAATGTATCTATTCTCTTCCAATTATTTTATGTGTATTAATTTATTCATTTATATATGCATCATTTGTTTATATCATTACCTAAATATGGATATTTATTTTACACTGCATATGTGCTGTTTTGTTTTGTTTTGTTTTGTTTTGTTTTGTTTTGTTCTGTTTTGTTTTGAGACAGAGACTTGCTCTGTTGCCCCGGCTGGAGTGCAATGGCGTGATCTCGGCTCATTGAAACCTCTGCTCCTTGGGTTCAAGCGATTCTCGTGCCTCAGCCTCCCAAGCGGCTGGGATTACAGGCATGAGACGCTACACCTGGCTAAGTTTTGTATTTTTAGTAGAGACAGGGTTTCACCATATTGGCCAGGCTGGTCTCAAACTGCATACCTCAGATGATCCACCCTCCTTGGCCTCCCAAAGTACTGGGATTACAGGCGTGAGCCACGGTGCTTAGACAGTATTTTTTTTTTAATTGCACAAACTGCTCCAGTGTTGGCTAGTGGAAGGTTTTTCAGTTGTCTCTTGTATCATTTTGAAATACCTCCATAATGAAAGTTTGATGTTGTTGCGTGATTGGTTGGTTTTGTTGTTGTTTGGCATTTTCTTTTGTTCAGTCACTACTATATGCTCCAGTCTGTGTATTTAATTGTGCTCCAGGCTAATTGGGTAATTTTATAATTTCCACTAATGTTTCCAACATCAGGTGACCTAATCTAGCACATCTAAATGGATCCACTCATTCTCCTTTGTATGTAATCTTGCACTCTCCCTGCAAGCAAGCTGACGTTGTTAATTTAATCATACTTCCTGAACGAGGTATGTTGCTATGTAAGAAAATACAAGTTGAAAAGGTCAAAATACTGTGTAATTCCATTTATATGACTCTCTTGAAAAGGAAAAAGTGTAATGATAGTAAAGAGTTCAGTGGTAACAAGGGGCTTGGGAGAGAGAAAGGTGAAATCAGTGAACTACCGAAGATTTCTTTTGGGCAGTGGAATTACTCTCCTTGATAGTAATGGTGAATACATAATCATGTTTTCCAAATCCTGAAGAACTTTGTAACACAAAGAGTGTACCCAAATTATACAAATTGAAAACTCTATTTAGTAGGTAACACATTTGCCTTTTCACAGTATTTTACCTTTTCCAACTTACATTTTTTTCACAATATGCTTTTTAAATTTTTGAAATACACCTCATGGTTTTTAGATTTGCCTTCACCTAATTTTTGTAGGACAGGTGAGTCACAGAATTGGAGGTTATCCTGATAGGGTTATTAGCTTTGTCCAGGAGAGAATTTAAGGGCAGGTGGGTGATGTTAGACTGCAATATTTTATTGAATGGTACTGCTCCTAGCAGAGCAGGGCTAACTCTTAAGCAGTGTGTTCAGAGTTGGCAACATATAGGCCTCTTGGCAACTGTATTTATATGCATTCAAACCCACTTTTAATTATATGCAAATTGAAGGGCAGATCAATGCAAATTGAGGCAGGAAAGGGACAGTGACTTCTAGGTTGTCTGCATGGAAAGGGGCAGTAACCTCTGAGTTGTGGCCATGGAATTTGTAAACAGTTGTGTGGTTGGTAGGAGTGTCTTACGTGAGTGACAAATGGAGACTGCCGGGAATCACATTTGCCACGAGGTACCGGCTTCTGCCAGTTTTTTCACTTTCTCCTGTCTGGAGCAGATCTTGTTTTGGTCATCAAGGTTGTGAAACCAGGAAACAAGCCCTTCCGGTCTCCTACCTCATAATGACAAAAGACATTGGGCATATTTTCATGTGATTTTGGATATGACTATGGCTTTCTTTTGAGAATTGGCTTTTTAAGATTTTGCCATTTTTGTTTGGGATATTTGCCTTTTTAATTTTGAATCGTAAGACATTGCATATTCTGGATAATAGACCATTATCACCTATGAAATTTGCAATTTTCAGATATTTTCTGCCATTCTTTGGGTGCCTATTTATATTTGTTGGTGGACTTTAAATTGCAAAAGGTTTTAATTCTAATGAAGTTTAACATTTCTATATTTTCTTCTTTCCTTTGTGCTTTCAGTGTCGTATCTTAAAACATTGTTTAACCAGAGACCACAAAGATGTATTCCTATGTTCCTTTTTATGGGTGGGGCCTGTTTAGCTCTTATATTTAGATGGATGATCATTTTGAGTCTATTATGTTTCTGGTGTGAAGCAAGAGTCTAACTTGCATGCGGAGATGCACTTGCCCCAGAAACATTTGACAATAAAATTTTGCTTCATACCTAAATTTTTTGGCCACATGATAAAAGCATTTCACCGTAAATGTAAGGATTCATTTTTGAGCATTATATTCTACTCCATTGATCAATACATATATCCCTATACTAGTACCACAAGTCGTGATTACTATTACTTTGTAGTAAGTTTTGAAATCAGGAAGCATATGTCTACTATGGAAACCCTTTTTGTCCTTCTCAAGAGTATTTTGGCTGCTCAGGATCTATGTTATATATAATTTTAGGATGACCTTCTAAATTTAGAGGAAGGTAATGCCACCTGAGGTTTTGAGAGAAGTTGCATTAATTCTATAGATCCATTTGGAAAATACCACCTAGCTAACAATATTAACCCTTCTAAGCAATGAGCATTCAAAGATTTTCTTTTAATTTTGTTCAATATGCATGCTATAGTTTTTAGTGTACATATTTTATGCTTCATTTGATAAGCTTATTCCTAAGTGTTTTTGATGCCATCTCAATTGGAACGGTTTTCTGAGTTTTGTTTTTAGATTGTTAATTGCTAGCATCAAGACATTTAAAATATTTTATATTAACATTATATACTGCAAACTTTTTTGAACTCATCTTTAAATTCTAAACATATTTGATTAGAGTCCTTTGGACTTTTAATACATAAGATCATGTCATTTGCAAATAGAGTTTGACTTCCTTTCCATCCTAGAAACATTATATTTATTTTTCTACATGAATTGCCCTGTCTACATTCTCCAGTACAATGTTGCAAACAAGTGTCAACAGTGGAAATATTTGACTTGTTTCTAATATCAAAGAAATTAGTGAAGCTTTCAGATACTTACGATGATATGTGAGTTTTTCACAGATGCTCTTTGAAATGAAGAAAGTTCTCTTATCTGCCTAATTTGTTGCATGTTTTTATAATACTGAATCTGGGAATTTTCAGGTGCTTGTTTCACACCTTTACTGTCACCTAATTTTTGTAGGACAGGTGAGTCACAGAATTGGGGTTTTTCCTGAGAGGGTTATTAGCTTTTCATATTAACCTTTGAGATGATTGTGTAGTTTTTATTCTTTATTAATATAGTGTATGACATTAATTGTATCATATGTTGAACCAAATTTGCATTCCTGAGGTAAATACTCTTTGCCATAGTGTATAATACTTTCTACATGTTGCTGATTTCATTTGATATTTCCCTGGTGATTTTTGTCTCTATATTTATAAGGCATATTGGTCTTCATTTTCCTTATTTGAAATGTCTTTGTCTAGTTGTTCAATCAGGGTAAACTAATCCATAATACACAATGGTAAGTGATCTATTTTCTACTTATTTATTATTGTTGTATTGTTTTGAAATATGTTTGATAAATTAGTATTAATTTTAAGTGATTTTAATAACCCACCAGTGAGTTCCTGATGAGGATGGGGAAGTGAATCCTAAGAACAGTCATGTGAGTTTGGAAGGAGCCCCTTCCCCAGCTGAGCCTCAGCCTGAGCCATCACCTACATCTGGACCGAAGACCCAGAGAAACTGTGAGTAATATGTGTGTGGTTTTGAGCCACTAAGGTATGTAGTAATTTGTTATGCACCAAGTAGTAAGTAATATACCTGACAGTAATTGTAAGGTGGTATTCTGGATTAGATCCTGGAATAGGTAGGTATATCATTATTAGAAAACCTGGTAAAATATGAAGGAAGTTTGTAGATCACTTAATAGTCTTGAAAAACAGTTAAATTCTGTTTTCATGAATATGCTATGGTTATAATAGATATTAGCATTCTAGTTAGCTGAATGGTATATCAAACTGTCTGTACTTACCTATGTGCCTTTGTGCAAATCTGCAGTTATTTCAAAATAAATATGTTTTTAAGATTATTATTTTTTTTAAAAAAAGTAAGCAAGTAAAGACATAAGCAAAAAACTTTTGCATCCAGATACAAGTGGGCATCTAGGGAGAGAACAGCAAACTAGCTTTTCTTATCTAGGCAGCATGCGAAACCCAGGCACCACTGCTTCAGGAAGGTAACATCAAGCTCCAAGAACTCTTATCCTCCTTCTCCTTCCCCACTACCCAGTCATTAGTGTCAGCATCCACTTCTTCAAAGAAAGATGCCTGTTTTTCACGTATCCCAGAAAGCCCCATTTTAGGACACCATTTAGCAGAGTATATTCAGGATCCCACTAACCTTTTCAGCAGACATGACTTCCAGATGATATAAGGGAAAAATAAGAAATTTCAGTGACAGGGAGCATAAATCGTATGTCTGCATTCAGGATCATGTTTTCTTGGTACAGGGATTTCTTCTTCAAGTTATCAAAAGAAAACTTTACTTTCAAACCTTTCAGAAAACCTGTTCTAATTTAGTTCTCTTCATTCTACATTCTCCATCAGGAATTGTTCAGGACCATGCACTCTGTTGATACTCACATGGTGGAATTACATTTCTCTTGGCCAACCCTAAAGGTATCAGAATAGCAGGTAAGCAGAGTACAAAAAATATTTCTAATAAGTTAGTTTAGGTCAGTCCCTGCTTCCAGAGGCCTGGGAATAAATCTTTACAACAGGTTTTTTTTTGCAGGTGAGTGCCACTGAGTGATATATACATGTTGTGCACAAGAAGAGAAATCTCAGTAGGCAAAAAAAAAAAAAAAAAAAACCAGTATATAGCATGTCTCCAACCCTCCATGCAGTGATCTGAGAGACAGAAACAGGCTGGCTGATGACTCTGTGTGTGTACTGGCTGCCCACTAATTCTCCACACAGCTTCCTATTAAGAGGCATAATAGCAGCAGAGTTGTTTTCAGAAACCATGCCTAAAGGCCTCCAGAGCCATGGAACTACATATTGAACTCCCATTGACATCCACAAATCTTGAATAGCATGATGTCACAGGCACAGATGACAAAGTGCTGAACACTGAGTCCCCAGACAAACTTTAACTGCATGGAAGATACGATTTCACCCAGCATCCTAAATCAACACTTTTATAGAGGCTGGCCTGGACACCACAAGTCTACAAAAGATTCTATTGTAAGCAAACCAAATTTTTAGACCACATCATGAGGCAAACCCAATGCTCTGTCTCCACACTCTAACCTGATTAGAAGATTGAGTTCAAGGAAGGAATGTCTCATATATGTGATGGCATGACTTTGTGTTTACTTAATTCAACCTTCCTGGAGTCTAAAAATAGGTGAAATTTCAGTCAACCCCCTTAACTATGACTGTATGAGTTTTTTCTTCACTCAGTGTATTCATGAGGAGACACCAAAACCGATTCCAATATCCACGTACCCAAAATAGAGCTGACCAGAGTAGCAAGGGGACAGATCAAAATACCTTATAAAGGCCATTATGCATTCACTTCTGCAGTGACTAATCATAAAGTGATTTCTGCAATCACCAGTCATGTGATTAAAAGGACAAATGTGAATGAAGAAAAAGATACACAAATGTTACAGCTGAAAGAATGGGCTTTGTAATGAAGTTTACAGGAAGCATTGCTCATATTTCTAAGATTATAGTTTAAAGTTTCAAAATACAGCTTTTCCTAGGTCTTTAGAGAGCTACCATTCCGTGAATTTTTCAGATAACTCTTTACAATTTTCATCTTTGTCCTCAGTGGATTTCTTAAACCATGGTTCATAGAACTGTATTTCCGTGTGTGACGTAAGAATTCTAGTACTCCACTAATAACTCTAATTTGTCTAAAGAATAGGTAGAATATAAATGCCATTTATAAATTTATGTGATAAGATTTAAGCATATTTCCTCAATAGCAAGAATATAGCCAGTGAGCCACCATAATTTAACACTGAGAAATGAGCAGTCACGGAGAAAACAGTGTACAGTTTTCTCTACGATGAACAGAATACAGTTTTCTCTACGATGAACAGAATACAGTTCATCATAGAGTGCACATTTTCACATCTATCAAACACAGATGCTGCTTAAATTTGATGGCGTTGAAACACTATTGACGAGAAGGCAGTCATCATGTGATTGTCCTCGTTTACCTGTATATGAGCTTGTTCTGCAGACCTCCTGTCGACATTTTTGGGGGATATCATCAACATCCACATCAAATCTTGCATAGGAGGGTTCAGAAGGTTGAAAATATAAACTCGCAGGAGCAGCATAGGAATCTCACAGGAAATGCAGCATCCCCCAAGCTTCCGATCAGCATAGATGATGATAACATGGGGAACATATGAGCAAGATGAAATGAAGAGTGATTCAGGAGAGCTGGATCTGGATGAGCGAAAATTTAGGAAAACCTTTGTTGGTGTCTTTTCCTCATATGTTCCATCCCGTGTAATCATAGGAGTGACAAAAGACAAGAAAAATATCCACATGTATATGTCCTGAAAACAGCTTTTTTCCCCCAGTAATTATGATGTAATGATGATATTATTATACAATGTATTTCCACATGATAAAAGTATTAGTTTCATTGTTAGTGGTTTTGTTCTTTTATTCTGATATAGGAAATAGTGACATGTTACAACTGATGCCATCAATACATGTCACAGTTTATTAGAATATTTATTTTTCAGGGTGAGTATAGGCTTGGTAATATACTACATGCTTCACATGTTATCATTTCAGACAATCCACCTGCCGTCTCAGGAAGTTAGCACTATTCCCACTCCTCTGATCCATTTCCAAGTCTGAGGTAACTCTCGACAGGAGAGGCCTGAAGGAACCTTGAGTTTGATTCCATATGCCCCAGAGTCTTTGCTCCTATCAGCTACGTAGAATAAGTTTTGTCTTATACGGTAAACGCTTTTCAGGTCTAGTTTCAGACAGCTTAGGCTACCTCGTGGTCTTGAAGTTATTTTCCTGAATTGTGTTCTGTATACTATAAATATTTTTATATTTTTGTCTATGAACCAACTATAATTTTGTGTGTAATGTCAGGTCACAGGTCAGACTTCAATTTCTCCCTGTGGATATTCAAGACCCTGGAACATTTTAATAAAAATCTATGTTTCCCACATGCATCAACTTAAATATTTGCTTATATATGCATATGTCTGTTTTCATTTTTAAGTTATTGGTTGTTTATTATATATCTGTGCAAATACCACACACTTATTATTAAGAGAGTCTATTTAGCCCAAGAATTTTCTCTCTAGAGATTGTTCATTTTTTTCTTTTTTAAGAGATAATTTTGTTTGTCACGCCAACTGGGGTACAGTGGCACAAACATAGAACACATTCTCTGTCTGAGCTGCTGAACTCAAGAGATCCTCCCCGCTCAACCTCCTGAGTAGCTGGGACTACAGGTGCAAGCCACCCTGCACGGCTAATTTTTAAATATTTTTGGTAGAGAGAAGGTCTCTCTTTGTTGCCCAGGCTGATCTAGAACTCCTGGCCTCAAGCAGTCCACCCTCCTTAGTCTCCCAAAGCATAGGGATTGCAAGCGTGATCCATTGTGCGTGACCCAGGGCCTGTTGTTTTAACCACTGAGCTGCTCTATAATGAGGTGAAAAATGTTCAGACCTGCATGCCTTGCACCTTTTTTTACACCACTACTTTCAGCTGTACCTTGAATAAGGCTGTGGATATACAACTTTAGAACATTGCTGTTGACTCTTAAATCTCTAATGTCCTTGTGATCTTAGGCAGTCTCCCAACACCACTACCCAATTTATGTATTTAATATCTTTGACAACAGCTAGTGGTGTTGAAAACCTGGAGAGGCAGCCCTGACTGTCTCCTGCCCTGCTGTAGATGATCCTGTGAACAGAGTCCCCCTCCAGACCACGCCCAACAAAGGCAGGTTCACAGGGGAGCCTCTGAGCTCAGAGCCTTTCTGGGGGCTCTGCACGCAAAAGGACAGCAGCTCCCAGCCTTGGCTGTGGGGTGAGGTAGGGAATTCAAGTCTTTTTAAAAAGGCTGAGTTTGTTCAAAAATGATTCTGCTTGCTTACCAATGACACCTTAAGACTTTAGGTTTTATATTGTGCTATTTCTCCTTTGTTTTGATTTAATTTGTGCAAATGTCTTAAATGCTTGTGTATAAATATTCTGGTTTTTTTTTTTTTGGTCATATAAACATCATCTAAAACCAAATGTTTATTTTTGTACTGTGTATTTAAGGCCTTTATTTTTCTGTTTTAAAAATGCATTTATAATTATTTTTCAATGAACCATATCAACTATTTTCATCTTTACTCCTGTTTCCCTTTCATAAATTGAATGTTAATATCACTTTTATTAGCAACGACAGACGTTACACATTCTCTGCTTTATGATTTTCCAGAAATTTCCTCTTAAATAGCTCTGGTTAAAAAGAAGGACAGAAACTATTCTGTAAGCCACAAGGCAAAATTGGCCCATGTTAAAAAGATCTTCTTATGCTTAAAAAGATCTGTCAGACTTTCTATTCTATGGCTTAGTCTGCTGTACATGTGAAAGGTTAACAAGGTATTGATCTGTGTGGCAGTAAAGTTAGACTTCACATCTGAACACAAAGAGCGACCTCTTCTTAACTATGCAGGTGTGAACTTTATGATGCTGTTTCATTTTCTCCTTGTACAAAAGATTTAGACATTGACTGGACTCCATAATTCCTTCCACCTCACCTCCATGTACGTGTACGTGACAGTTCTCTGTACGGATCACCCATTCTATTAGATATGAATTATTTTCTTATTTCTGATGAGTGATTATTAAACTCATTTTTAGTTCTCAGTGATATAAAAAATATCAGTTAGAAAACGTGTACATCATGTGCTGTAATCAGAAAATATTTTTGTGCCGTTAGCTTATAAAAAAGGAATTTCAGTCTTTTATTTATTATCATTTTCATCCAACTTAATAGTCTCAAAAGGTTTTCATACTTGTGCATTTTTTAGATTTTACTTTTGTTGTCTTAGTCAAAACTTAGGCAAAGATTGGAGACGTTTGTTCAAGATGTGTGAGACATGAGCAATCAACAGAGCAAAAGCACTGATGTTGTATGGGGACTTTTGTTCTATATTAATAGATGGGCACTTGTTCTGCTAGGTATAGCTGCAGTCAAGGTCTATAGGCTTTAATAGTGTAAACGGAAAATTTCATTTACAGATCCTGGTTTAAAAAAAAAAGAAGTGCCCCTCATCTGTTATATTATAATCTGGTACCATTTTGCTACAGAACGTAGGTTCGACAGTGGCCACTTGTAAAATCAAATAATAAACAGAAGGGTGGGAAAAATAAAGTGACTTTATTCCAGATTTTAGCAATGGGGAAGGGCTAGATTCATATCTCAAGGAGCCACTTCAGTTTTCGTGGCAGAAAGCAGGATTGTAAGGAGAAATTTTGGTATACAGGGCATGCAGAAGGAATGTGGAGGTGCAGGGTCTACATGACTTGCTAGAGGACTTATCTGTAATCATGGGTCATCCATTAGCCTGGCCAGCATCATTCAAGACAGAGTCGGGTTATGGATTAACTGATGTCTTGAGACAATCTGAAGCATGCCTGTTTTGGTTCAACATTTGGTAATTTCTAAACAAACACATACTTAGATAAGCTGGCAATGCTTGCTGGTGGTCTCCCTGGTGGAAAGGATGGAGAGGAAAAGGTTATATTTGCATTTCTTAAGGAGCTAAATAACAGGTGAGCATAGAGGGGAAGAAAAAGACAAAGATAATTTTTAGAAAAATGGGGTACTCAGTTACAATTTAACTTAATTTCACTGCATATAGAGAGTAACCCTATACTACATAGCCTGTGGCATGTACATAGTGAAAAGCAGAGAAAAATATTTCTCTAGCGTTAAAGAAACTGGATATTTTTAAGGGAAACCGATAAAGGTGGAAAACTTTATTGGTTTCTCCTACTTTAGGTGATGAACATGCTCTACTCTTGTAAGTAGAAAGCTATATTTTAATTGTTTTATAGGGCAGTGATTTTACCAGCAACAACTAACCAGGTAACATAGGAAAGACAGGTTGGTGTCCACATAGGGTGATTGAATCTACTTAACGCATCATTTGCTTCATTTCTAAGCAATAGCCATCCCTTCATCCTTGGACTTGTTGTAAGATCACTGAGTCATGAAAAGCCTTGTCTTTTTGCAGTAGGAAATTAGATGAAAGGGTGAAGGTAAAGTTCATTCAAATTACTTCTCTTCGTATCTTTGCTTTGTGTTTCTGTACCACTCCTGTACTCCTGTGAACCATGTCCCAGTGTAATAATGATGGCACCATAGTCCAGCCTGCATGGGTGTAGGCATGAGTGCTCTCTCCTGTTCTTACCACTGCACATGGAGAATGGCTTCGTGAAATTCAGCCACTTTGTTCCTCAGACTCTCAGTTCCATCTTCTCACTCAGGGTATTTTCTAGAGTCTGTGCCACACCATAGCCTGGACATTCTTCCCAGGCAGTAACTTGAGGCAATAGTAACCCTTATATCATTGTTTGGCATCTCTCAGATGTCATTGTTTGATGTGTGCCGTCTTGCAGTCCATCATTCCAGATAAAGTGTCCATTTTTACATGTGATAAGCCATATCTAATCCCAATAAACTTTTCCACAACAGTTTGTTTCATTCTTCCAGCAGTTCCTCTATCATTACTGGACCACCCTCTGTGGATCTCATTGCCCATATGAAGCTGAATAAGGAACAATGTGCGTCACACTCACAGAGAAAGATGGACAAGTGAGCTGGCCTTTGTATCACTAAAGGGAAAGTCAGATTGGTGAATACATAATGTCTGTAGTGTCTCGTTGGGAACATTCACTGTATGTCAATGAATAAAGACGTAGAAGGATCTAAAAGAATAATTAATATCTCCGTCAAACTATTATACACGTAAAAGACTTATTTATACTTACTGAAAAAGTCCTTTTAGAATTTTGAATTTACAAGTTTTATTCATATAAAAATGAAAGTAATACTGAAATTATAAATTAAGTCACACATATTTTGGTATTCTGATTATGGTTATTCTGAATTAACTTTTTACCCAGAGCTACAGAAACCTTAACAACACCCTGTGTACCTGAAGAGATATGGGAAAGGCACACTTTTTCATAAAAAAAGAGGCTGTACCATGGTGGGATTTGCACCTTTCTTATTGATACCCATTCTGGTAATTTTGATGATGGTGATCTTATGAGAAGTTGACGATATAAAATTTCAGGATGTATTCATCCATGTGCTGAAAAGTTGAATCATGTCATGGCTCACGCAAGTCTAGCAGTGACAGTGATGAAAAGCAGCAAACAAACAAAAAATCTCGCACACATAGTAACACATAGTAAAATTGATGAAATATGGTAACTAATAACGATTTTGCAGTATTCACCAAAGGAACCATATAAATAGAGCTAAATCTTGGTGAACAAGAATATTTTATTTAAACTAAGAGGGCAGCACTGTCCAGAAGGACCAAAGAAGTACAGATAAGCCAAAAGGAGCAGGTCCCCTGGAGGGTCTCTAGAGTGGATTGAGGATGGGAAGGCTGGAGAAGAAGCTTGGTGGTGGGGGAAGACTCAGGACTCACATCCTGTCATGAGAACAGAAGAGAGCAAAAGAAACGTGGTCATCTTCACGTTCAAACCTACTTCAAATTGACAGAGAGAGTTTCTTGGGAAGTAGACAAGATTATAGGTGAGAGGTGTTTGAGAGGCATTAAATCCATTGGTGAAATTCAATATGAAGGAGAATCTTCTGTGTTACTTATTGTCCACTACATGCGTGGGGCTCACAGGGGAATGACATAGACAACGTTTCCAAAATCTCCAATATTTAAACCTAGTGGGGATTCAGAAAACTTAACAGAAACTAAACTGCAAGTGGAAGAGTTGCGCTTGGGACCTCAGAGGACAGGCATCAGACCTGGGATGAGATGGACAATGGGGGCTTCCAGGAGGAGGATCATTGGAGGAGATGCTGGAGAGTGAGGGGCAGTGAGTCCACCAGACGGGAGGGAAAGGGAAGAGGAAAACGTGTTTGTGGCACAGGCCAGGGCAAGAGAAGACGACAGTGGACTGGAAGGAACACTGGGATCAGTAATACGTGAGGAGGCAGGAGCAGGAAGGGCAGACCACGGAGGGACTGGTAATGATCCAAGGGCAACTTTTCTCCGCGGACATTACACATGTTCACATGCCTGTCTCTGCATGTTCTCTTACCTGTTCTTTGATATTCTCATACAAACTTCATGATGTCCTCATGTCTCTGAGATTGTAACATGTGATATATATGAATTTATTCCCACATATATGTATATATGGGAGTGTGTGTGTGTGTGTGTGTGTGTGTGTGTGTGTGTTTGAGATGGGAGTTTCTCTCTTGTTGGCCAGGCAGGAGTGCAGTGGTACAATCTCAGCTCACTTCAACCTCCACCTTCTGGGTTAAAAGGATTCTCCCACCTCAGCCTCCTGAGTAGCTGGGATTACAGGCGCCCTCCACCATGCCCAGCTAATTTTTGTATTTTTAGTAGAGATGGGGTTTCACCATGTTGGCCAGGTTGGTCTCAAACTCTTGACCTCAGGTGATCTGCCCGCTCACCCTCCCGAAGTCAGTGCTGGGATTACAGGCGTGAGTCACTGTGCCCGGCCCCCTTTTAAATTTATAGCAATTGTTATCAACCTGAATATTTAGTGGTGGATTGTTTACATTTATATATTTAAAACTTAGTAAATAAAATTACTTCACTTAGTATGCCTTTATTTCATCACGTTTCAAAGCATCTGCTGATTTTAAGGGAGAGTCACATCTGCAAGCAAGCATTGTGTCAGGGCTATTGTGTTTTCTTTATTAATTTTGGATACTTCTATGTTCTGGAAACTATTAAGCTATCAGTATTCTTTTAAATAATATTGTTGCTTCATCTTTTACTTTGTTTTTACGTGTCTTGCAATAGTATGTCTTTTTTGCTGCTTATTTTCCATTTGATTTTCTCTCGTTCTCCTTTCCTATGCTGGAAACTTAGATGATGAAATTTAGTCTTTCTTTCAAACATACGTCTTCAATAGAATCTCCTTTAAACTCTACTTCTGTTACATCTATTAATTTTGTTAAGTTGTTTTCATTGCTATTTGGGTCAAAATATTTTTAATAAATCTTGAGATACCTTCTTTGGGCCATGTTGTGTATCGAAGTGCATTGTTTAATCTCCATGTATTTGGGGATATTTCAGTTACCTTTCTGTTACTTACTTCTAGATTAATTTTCTCTTGGTCTGAGAGCAATCATTGTATGATTCCTATTCTTTTAAATTTAGTAAGTGGTGTTCTAAGTCCTATAATATGGTCAGTCTTGCCAGTCTTGCAGAGGGATCCTTATGGGCTAGGGAAGTATATATATTATTCACATCATTGGAGTTAGTAGTTTAAAGATATAAGTTATATTGAGTTGACTGATTGTATAGTTGAGTGATAATATGCCCTTGCTTGTATTTTACCTGCTGGATGTGTTGATTTTTGATAGAGAGGGTTGATGTCTCCAACAATAATAGCGGACTCATCTCTTTCTTCTTCACATTCCCCCATCACCTAATTTAACACACCATTTTTAGGCTTATACCTATTGAGGAGAGTTATATTTTCTTAGAGAATCACCCCTTTTATCCTTAACTTATGCCTGTCTTTATTCTTCATCATTTTATTTGCTTTAAAGTCTGCTCTGTTGGAAATTAATATCTATACACTTATTTTCTTTGATTAGTGGAGTATGTTATGTTTATCTCTTCATTGTTAATCCATGTGTGTCTTTATATTTAAATTGGCTTTCTTATGTAGTTGGGCCCTGTTTTTACATCTACTCTATCTGTGTTTTATAACTGGTACCTTAAGAACCCTGACATTCGGCCGGGCGTGGTGGCTCAAGCCTGTAATCCCAGCACTTTGGGAGGCCGAGACGGGCGGATCACGAGGTCAGGAGAT
>NC_045439.1:159334021-159341122 GCF_002776525.5 Piliocolobus tephrosceles
AAAAAAAAAAAAAAAAAAAAGAACCCTGACATTCAAAGTGATTATTGGTATCGTTGGAATCATATTCACTGTATTTGTTACTGTCTTCTAGTTCTTGTACTGCCTTTGTTTCTATTTTTCTCATCCACTCATTTTCTTCCTTATGTGGTTTTCATTCAGCATTTCATATGATTTCATCTTTTTTTCTTTCTTAGCATGTAGGACATATTTCTTTTACACTATTTTATTGGTTACCCAAGGTAATAAAAACTTTTATTTTGTATATTCTTAATTGATCTTACATATAACACTTTTTTGTTTGTTTGTTTGTTTGTTTTGTTCTGTTTTGGGACAGAGTCTCACTCTGTCGCCCAAGCTGGAGTGCAGTGGTGCAATCTCGGCTCACTGCAACCTCCGCCTCCCGGATTCACACCATTCTCCTGCTTCAGCCTCCTGAGTGGCTGGGACTACAGGCGCCCCACCACGCCCAGCTAATTTTTTGTATTTTTAGTAGAGACGGGGTTTCACGGTATTAGCCAGGATGGTCTCGATCTCTTGACCTCATGATCCACCCGCCTCGGCCTCCCAAAGTGCTGGGATTTGATTACATGCATGAGCCACCACGCCCAGCCATAACAGCTTGTTTAAAATAAAAATAACATATGTATATGATTATATATGCATAAGTATAAGGTATACATACACACACATATATATATATACACATATACATACATATATGCACAAGTCTTTTTACATGTAAGTGAAATGAAAGATAAAGATACAAGGGACAAAAGAAAGAAATACAAGAAAAAGGAGGAAATAATTAGGACTATTCTGTTAATACAAGGTTGTCACTCTACTTCTGAAGTGATACACTCCTAAATGAAAGGGGCTCAGACTAGTGCTAACTGTAAATCGCAACCACCAGGGAAAGCTACTGAACCAAGGGCATCAATTCCCTGCTGCCTGTTGGGCTGAGGCTGCATTCAGTTCCTTCCCATGCTGGCTTCTCCCTCATGGCGGAATGTGCCATCAAAGCCACCAAGGGAGAGGTTTTGCAGCAAGACAGAAATCAGTCTTGGGGAACATGATCATTCAAGTGAATCCATCACATTGTAGTATTCTTTTGACTCAAAGCAAGTCTCAGGTTCTCCCTAAATTCCCAAGGAAAGAGTTAGAATACCGGGTTGTGTACACCAAGTCATGAGGATCACTATGCACCATCTTAGAGCCCGCCTCCAACATTAGGTCCTGCCCAATCTGTAACAGGCGCTCAGTCTTCACTTATTTTGCTGACCTTGACCTTCGTGAGAACAGGTCACATATTTTGTACAATGTGTCAGCCTGGATTTCTCTGAAGTTTTCTCATAATTTTGATGAGCAGTATAGACAGACAAACACATTATTATCTACTTGTGAAGACAAGAAACACTGAACAAGATATTATTTGCAAATGCAAATTTAGAGAAAAAAACTTGAACAATTTGTGAATGGAAAAATGAAAACTTAAAACCTTCACCAGGATAAAAAAAGAAGAGGATAGATATGGGAGATGCGTACATGGGACACAATATTGATAACCTTCTACTTATTAAACTCAATGGTGTACTTTAAAATATCTATTTAAGAATAGTTTTGCGTTTACAGAACAGTTAGAAATAAATACAGTGAGTTTATACCCAACACACAGTTTCCCTTTTATTTAATTCTTATATCAGTATGGGACATTTGTCACAATTAATGTATCAATATTGTACATTATAATTCATCAACATCCACAATTAATCAGATGTCCTTTTTTCACTTAATGTACATATTCTGTTCCAGGATTGTGTTCAGGACACCACACATTTAGGTATTGTGTGCTCCTTTTGGGCCTGCCAGTTTCTCAGATTTTTCTTGTTTCTAATGTAATTGAAATCCCTCCTTTGGGATTCATGTGATGTTTCACTCATGATTAGATGGCTGTTCTGGGGTTTGTGGAGGAAGACCGCTAAGGGAAAGTTTTATTCTCATGAAGTTGTTATATATTATGGGCATGCAATATTTCTTCCCTCCCCTCCCCTCCCCTGCCTTCCCCTCCCCTCCCCTCCCATCCCCTCTCCTCTCTTTTTGACACAGTCTCCCTCTGTTGCCCAGGCTGGAGTGCAGTGGTGCAATCTAGGCTCACTGCAACCTCCACCTCCCGGGTTCAAGCAATTCTCCTGCCTCAGCCTGCCGAGTAGCTGGGACTATAGCGCGTGCTACCACACTTTGGCTGATACATTTTTATTTTTTTGTAGAGGTATAATGTCCCTATTTCCCAGCCTGGTTTCCAAGTCCTGGCTTCAAATAATTCTCCCACCTTGGCATCCCAAGGTACTGGGATTACAGTGACCCAGTCACTTTATCACTGTTAACGTTAGTTTTATTATCTGGATGAAGTAGTTCGGTTTTCTCTACTACAAAAGTAATAATTTTTCTCCCTCTTCATGATGTACTTGTTTGATAAAAAGTCACTATGAAAAGCACATACTTAAGAAGTAGAGAATCATCCTCCATCTCTGTAAGGGCAGAACTTTTGCAAATACCATTTGTATTTTTTAAACAATTTTAATATTCTTTTGGCTGACCTGGATCAATTGCATTTTCCTGTACATGTTAAAATCAGTGATCCAATTATTTCAAAAAATAAAAAAAAAAGCGCAAGCTAGAATTTCTGCAGGGACTATATTGAATCTGCAGATACATTTGGAAAGTATTAGCATCTTGGTTAATACTTAATAGCATTCTGATCAATGAAAATCTAATGTTTTATCATTTATTTAGGATTGCTTTAATACTTCAATATCTTTTTAAAGTTTCAGTGTATATATCTTACAGTTGTTATGTTAAATTTATTTTCAAATGTATTTCCTTTCTGCTGCTATGTTAAATGAAATCATTTTCTGAGTTTTATTTTTTGATTCCTTTGTATTGTGTAAGACCGTAGTTTTTTACATTGATCTTACATACTACTGCATTACTGAACTTTTTGGTTTTTTTGTTATTTCAGCCTTATTTTAGTGGATTCCTTAAGATTTTCCATATACTAGATTATGTCACTGGCCAATAGAGATAGTTCGACTTCTTCCTTTGCAATCTGGAAGACTTATATTTATTTTCCTAGCCTAATTTTCTCCATTACATCCTCAAGCATAATGTTTAATAAAATTCACAGGAGTCAATAACTGTTTAGTGTTTCTAATCTTGGGGAAATTACTAAAAGTTACTTGATACCTTTTGGTGTTATGTGAGATTTTCATAGATGTCCTTTTTAGATAAAGAACATTCCCTTCTATGCGAAACTTAATGAGTATTTTTACTGTGAATGGGTCTTGGAGCTGGATTTGTCAAGTGCTTATTCTGCATCTTTAGATGTGATAATGAGGCTTTTGTCATATAGTGTTTTTTTTTAATATAGTGTATTACACTAATTCTTTTTATATGCTGTACCAAACTTGTGATCCTGACTAAAAAAATACCTTTGGTATTAGTATATAATCCTGTTTCATGATTCTGACTTACGTTGAAAGTATTTGCTTGAGGATTATTGCCTGGGTATCCATAAAGCATATTAGTTTATAGTTTTCCTTTTTTGGCCTGTCTTTTTCTGGTTGTGGCATCAGAGGAAACTGCTTCATAGAAGGCATTGCACACCAATCTCTTCTCTGTGGTTTGTATTTTTGTGGAGAACAGTTAGTGAAAACTTGCTGTTGATATTTTAAAGGTTTGGAATAATACAATGGTGAAGTCGTCTTGAGCTAAGCAGTCATGTGAGCTTGGAAGAGGATCCTTCCCCAGCTGATCCTTCAGGTCAGACCTCAGTCTCAGTCATCATCTACATCTGGATTCCTGACCCAGAGAAACTGTGAGTAATATGTGTGTGCTTTTGAGCCGCTAAGCTACATGGTAATAGGCTATGCTGCAATAAACAATAGTACACTTGATGATAAATGTAATATGTTATCCTGAATTAGATCCAAAAACAGAAAAATGGAATTAGTGGAAAACCTAGAAAAATGTGAAGACAGACAATACTTTAGTTAATTAATAGTTTTGTACGTTTATCAATTTCTGAGTTTTCATAGATATTCTATGGTTATGTATAATATTAATATTATAGGAAATTGAAGGATGTATAAAACTTTAAGAGCTTAGCACTGCTCTATAAATTTGAAATTATTTTAGAATAAATAGGAAGTGTAGACATGCTCATATATTTGAGATCAGGACTTGCTGTTACTTAAATGAGCTTTTGTGGAACCGGAAACTTATGATGCAGGTGCAGTATCATTATTAAATATAAGTAATATGAGTTTCTATTTTATTCATTCTGTTCTTCCGGGAACAGCAAAGCCCATCTGTTTTCTCAAGTAGTATCCAAAAGTAGAATTGAGTCTAGTAACAAACAGCACAGAAGATTTTATGGAAACTATAATGCGTTTATATTTGCAGTAACTAATCATAAAATGACTTGCAGGATTATTATCACATTATTAGAATGACCATGGGAAAGACAAAAAAAATAGAAATGCAACTTTCTGAATTTAGAAACTGTATCTGAGCAAGTGTGGTGGCACACACCTATAGTTCCAGCTACTAGGGAGAATGGGTAGAATGATCTCTTGACACCAGGAGTTTGAGACTGTAATACACAAAGATTGTGCTTGTGAATAGCTACTGCACTCCAGCCTGGACAATACAGTAAGGCATCATCTCTTAAATAAATAAATAAATAATTGGATTTATGTTACAAGTTTCAGAGATTGTTGTTTATATTTCTATGATTAGGGCTGAAATTATCTAGATTTTTCTGTTTTCAGAGAGCTGCCATGATATGGTTTCGCTCTGTGTCCTCACCCAAGTCTCATCTCAAAGTGTAATCCTCATGTGTTGGAGGAGTTGGTGGGAGGTAAATGGATCATGGAGGCAGATTTCCCCCTCACTGTTCTTTTGATAGTGGATGAGTTCTCATGAGATTGGATGGTTTTGAAGTGTGGTATTTCCCCCACAACTCCACCCCTCTCCCTCTTGCTGTGTGCCTTACTTCCCCTTTGCCTTCGGCCATGAGGCCATGACTGTAAGTTTCCTGAGGCCTCCCCAGCCATGCAGTAATGTAAGTCAGTTACACCTTTTCACTTCATAAATTACCCAGTCTCAGGTAGTTCTTTACAACAGTGTGAAAATGGACTGATAGAGAAAATTGGTACTGAGAGAGTGGGGTACTGCTATGAAGATAACTGAAAATGTAGAAGCAACTTTTGAACTGGTAGCAGGCAGAGGTTGGAAGTTTTCAGAGCTTAGAAGAGGATAGGATGATATGGGAAAGTTTGGAACAACCTAGATACTTGTGGAATGGTTTTGACCATGTGAACCCCAAATATCTGAGACAGATCTCAGTCAATTTAGAAAGTTTATTTTACCTAGTTAAGGATACACCCATGACACAGCCTTAGGAAGTCTTGAGACATGTGCCCAAGGTGGTCAGGAGTACAGCTTGCTTTTACATTTTATACATTTTAGGGAGATATGAGGCATCAATCAATATGTGTAAGGTACATTGGTTTGGTCCTGTAAGGTGGGACAACTCGAAGTGGGGGCTTCCAGGTTAGAAGTAGATAAGAGACAAAAAGGTTGCATTATTTTGAGTCCTTGATCAGCCTTCTGCTGAATACACAATTTAGTCTGACTCCGTGAATCTGTATTTTTACATAAACAATAGTGGAGAGGAAGCAATCAGATATGCATTTGTCTCAGGTAAGCCTCAAAGGGATGACTTTGAATAGAATGGGAGGCAGGTTTGCCCTAAGCAGTTCCCACCATGACTTTTCCCTTTACCTTAGTCATTTTGGGGTGCCAAGATTTATTTTCCTGTCACAATCAAAATGTTGATAGTGATATGCACAGTGAAGTACAGGCTGAATGGACTCAGATGGAGATGAGGAACTTATTGGGAACCAGAGAAAACGTCACTCTTGCCATGTGACTGGTGGCATTTTGCCCTGCCCTAAAGATCTGTGGAACTTTGAACTTGAGAGAGATGATTTAGGGTATCTGGCAGGAGACGTTTCTAAGCAGCAGAGCATTTGACACGTGACCTGGCTGTTGCTAAAACTGTATGTTCCTATGCGTGAACAAAGAGATTACCTGAAACTGAAATATATTTAAAAGGGAAGCAGAGCATAAAACTGGAAAATTTGCAGCCCAACCAGTCCCCATTTTTATTAAAGACAAATTATAGTAGGACACAATTATCATCAAAATTAAGTTTTAGTCTTATTATACTTAGCCTGATTGTTTCCATAAAAAACGACCAGAATAATTATTTGCCATATAGGCTGTTTCTAATTTGGCTTTGCTGGAACCTTGTTCTATAAGGAATCTCTGATTGGCCTTTTTTTTTCTTTTTCTTTTTTTTTTTTTTTTGAGACAGAGCCTCACTCTGTCACCCAGGCTGGAGTGCAATGGCATGATCTTGGCTCGCTGCAACCTCCATCTCCCAGGTTCAAGCAATTCTCCGGCCTCAGCCTCCTGAGTAGCTGGGATTACAAGCACCCACAACCATGCCTGGCTAATTTTTGTATTTTTAGTAGAGATGAGTTTTCATCATGTTGGCCAGGCTGGTCTTGAATTCCTGACCTCAGGTGATCCACCCGCCTTCACCTTCCAAAGTGCTGGAATCGCAGGCCTGAGTCACCGTGCCTAGCCGATTAAAAGCCTTGAGTCCACCTATGGATTTATTTGTGCCTACAAATACCTGTATAGATTGAGTGAATTCCTCTTTTCTTAAGGTCCCAAGATAAATTTAGGATTTTTAAAAAGTGATTTTTTACTTACCGCCAGTCAGAAACCCCGTAGAAGGACTGTGTAGACAAGTTATGAGGGCAGTTTCCACAAGGAACTTTTGTCATCTCTGTAAGTTAATAATTCCTTAAGGCATTTTGTTTATATCTGAAAGTATGCCAGTCTGTTGATGAAATACAACCATATCTTTGGTAAAATAACTGTTGTCTCTGCTTGTGTTCTGTTATAAAAGAAAAGAGATAAACAGATTCTTTTTTTTTCTTTTGAGACAGAAAAAATGATTTACTCATTAAC
>NC_045439.1:159341522-159360368 GCF_002776525.5 Piliocolobus tephrosceles
CCTTTGAGTGAGAACATGCGGTATTTGGTTTTCTGTTCTTGAAATAGTTTGCTGAGAATGATGGTTTCCAGCTGCGTGCATGTCCCTACAAAGGACACGAACTCATACTTTTTTATGGCTGCATAGTATTCCATGGTGTGTATATGCCACATTTTCTTAATCCAGTCTGTCACTGATGGACATTTGGGTTGATTCCAAGTCTTTGCTATTGTGAATAGTGCTGCAATGAACATATGTGTGCATGTGTCTTTATAGCAGCATGACTTATAATCCTTTGGGTATATCCCCAGTAATGGGATGGCTGGGTCAAATGGTATTTCTAGTTCTAGATCTTGAGGAATCACCACACTGTTTTCCACAATGGTTTAACTACTTTACAGTCCCACCAACAGTGTAAAAGTTGGTTTTACACCAACAGTGTAAAAGTTATTTCTCCACATCCTCTCCAGCACCTGTTGTTTCCTGATTTTTTAATTATTGCCATTCTAACTGGTGTGAGATGGTATCTCATTGTGGTTTCGATTTGCATTTCTCTGATGGCGAGTGATGATGAGCATTTTTTCCTGTGTCTGTTGGCTGTATGAATGCCTTCTTTTGAGAAGTGTCTGTTAGTATCCTTTGCCCACTTTTTGATGGGGTTGTTTGCTTTTTCTTGTAAATTTGATTGAGTTCTTTATAGGTTCTGGATATTAGCCCTTTGTCAGATGAGTAGATTGCAAAAATTTTCTCCCATTCTGTAGGTTGCCTGTTCACTCTGATGGTAGTTTCTTTTGCTGCGCAGAAACTCTTTAGTTTAATTAGATCCCGTTTGTCAATTTTGGCTTTTGTTGCCATTGCTTTTGGTGTTTTAGACATGAAGTCCTTGCCCATGCCTATGTCCTGAATGGTATTACCTAGGTTTTCTTCTAGGGTTTTTATGGTTTTAGGTCTAACATTTAAGTCTGTAATCCCTCTTGAATTAATTTTCATATAAGGAGTAAAGGAAAGATCCAGTTTCAGCTTTCTACTTATGGGTAACCAGTTTTCGCAGCACCATTTATTACATAGGGAATCCTTTTCCCATTTCTTGTTTTTGTCAGGTTTGTCAAAGATCAGATGGCTGTAGATGTGTGGTATTATTTCTGAGGGCTCTGTTCTGTACCATTGGTCTACATCTCTGTTTTGGTACCAATACCATGCTGTTTTGGTTACTGTAGCCTTGTAGTATAGTTTGAAGTCAGGTAGTGTGATGCCTCCAGCTTTGTTCTTTTGGCTTAGGATTGTGTTGGCAATGCAGGATTCTTTTTTAGTTCCATATGAATTTTAAAGCAGTTTTTTCCAATTCTGTGAAGAAAGTCATTGGTAGCTTAATGGGGATGGCATTGAATCTATAAATTACCTTGGGCAATATGGCCATTTTCACAATATTGATTTTTCCTAACCATGAGCATGCTATGTTCTTCATGTATTTGTGTCCTCTTATTTCACTGAGCAGTGGTTTATAGTTCTCCTTGAAGAGGTCCTTTACATCCCTTGTAAGTTGAATTCCTAGGTATTTTATTCTCTTTGAAGCTATTGTGAATGGGAGTTCATTCATGATTTGGCTCTCTGTCTGTTACTGGTGTATAAGAATGCTTGTGATTTCTGCACATTGATTTTGTATCCTGAGACTTTGCTGAAGTTGCTTGTCAGCTTAAGGAGATTTTGCACTGAGACCGTGGAGTTTTCTAAATATATAATCATGTCATCTACAAACAGGGACAATTTGACTTCATCTTTTCCTAACTGAATACACTTTATTTCTTTCTCTTGCCTGATTGCCCTAGCCAGAACTTCCAACACTATGTTGAATAGGAGTGGTGAGAGAGGGCATCCCTGTCTTGTGCCAGTTTTCAAAGGGAATGCTTCCAGTTTTTGCCCATTCAGTATGATATTGGCTGTGGGTTTGTCATAAATAGTTCTTATTTTTTTGAGATACATTCCATCAATACCGAATTTATTGAGAGTTTTTAGCATGAAGGGCTGTTGAATTTTGTCAAAGGCCTTTTCTGCATCTATTGGGATAATCATGTGTTTTTTGTCTTTGGTTCTGTTTATATGCTGGATTATGTTTATTGATTTGCGTATGTTGAACCAGTCTTGCATCCCGGGGATGAAGCCCACTTGATCATGGTGGATAAGCTTTTTGATGTGCTGCTGGATTCGGTTTGCCAGTATTTTATTGAGGATTTTTGCATTGATGTTCATCAGGGATATTGGTCTAAAATTCTCTTTTTTTGTTGTGTCTCTGCCAGGTTTTGGTATCAGGATGATGTTGGCCTCATAAAATGAGTTAGGGAGAATTCCCTCTTTTTCTACTGATTGGAATAGTTTCAGAAGGAATGGTACCGGCTCCTCCTTGTACCTCTGGTAGAATTTGGCTGTGAATCTGTCTGGTCCCGGACTTTTTTTGGTTGGTAGGCTATTAATTGTTGCCTCAATTTCAGAGCCTGCTATTAGTCTATTCAGGGATTCAGCTTCTTCCTGGTTTAGTCTTGGAAGAGTGTAAGTGTCCAGGAAATTATCCATTTCTTCTAGGTTTTCTAGTTTATTTGCGTAGAGGTGTTCATAGTATTCTCTGATGGTAGTTTGTATTTCTGTGAGGTTGGTGGTGATATCCGCTTTACCATTTTTTATTGCATCTATTTGATCTTCTCTCTTTTCTTCTTTATTAGTCTTGCTAGGGGTCTATCAATTTTATTTATCTTTTCAAAAAACCAGCTCCTGGATTCATTGATTTTTTTGAAGGTTTTTTTTGTGTCTCTATCTCCTTCAGTTCTGCTCTGATCTTAGTTATTTCTTGCCTTCTGCTAGGTATTGAATGTGTTTGCTCTTGCTTCTCTAGTTCTTTTAATTGTGATGTTAGGGTGTCAATTTTAGATCTTTCCTGCTTTCTCTTGTGGGCATTTAGTGCTATAAATTTCCCTCTACACACTGCTTTAAATGTGTCCCAGAGATTCTGGTATGTTGTATCTTTGTTTTCATTGGTTTCAAAGAACATCTTTATTTCTGCCTTCATTTTGTTATGTACCCAGTAGTCATTCAGGAGCAGATTGTTCAGTTTCCATGTAGTTGAGCGGTTTGTGATTGAGTTTCTTAGTCCTGAGTTCTGGTTTCGTTGCACTGTGGTCTCAGAGACAGTTTGTTATAATTTCTGTTCTTGTACATTTGCTGAGGAGTGCTTTACTTCCAACTATGTGGTCAATTTTGGAATAAATGTGATGTGGTGCTGAGAAGATTGTATATTCTGTTGATTTGGGGTAGAGAGTTCTGTAGATGTCTATTAGGTCTGCTTGGTGCAGAGTTGAGTTCAATTCCTGGATATCCTTGTTAACTTTCTGTCTTGTTGATCTGTCTAATGTTGACAGTGGGGTGTTAAAGTCTCCCATTATTATTGTATGGGAGTCTAAGTCTCTCTGTAAGTTTCTAAGGACTTGCTTTATGAATCTGGGTGCTCCTGTATTGGGTGCATATATATTTAGGATACTTAGCTCTTCCTGATGAATTGATCCCTTTACCATTATGTAATGGCCTTCTTTGTCTCTTTTGATCTTTGATGGTTTAAAGCCTGTTTTATCAGAGACTAGGATTGCAACCCCTGCTTTTTTTTTGTTTTCCATTTGCTTGGTAGATCTTCCTCCATCCCTTTATTTTGAGCCTATGTGTGTCTCTGCATGTGAGATGGGTCTCCTGAATACAGCAAACTGATGGGTATTGACTCTTTATCCAATTTGCCAGTCTGTGTCTTTTAATTGGACCATTTAGTCCATTTACATTTAAGGTTAATATTGTTACGTGTGAACTCGATCCTGTCATTATGATATTAGCTGGTTATTTTGCTCACTAGTTGATGCAGTTTCTTCCTAGCATCGATGGACTTTACATTTTGACATGTTTTTGCAATAGTGGTACCTGTTGTTCCTTTCTATGTTTAGTGCTTCCTTCAGGATCTCTTTAAGGCAGGCCTGGTGGTGACAAAATCTCTAAGCATTTGCTTGTCTGTAAAGGATTTTATTTCTCTTTCACTTATGAAACTTAGTTTGGCTGGATATGAAATTCTGGGTTGAAAATTCTTTTCTTTAAGAATGTTGAATATTGGCCCCCATTGTCTTCTGGCTTGGAGAGTTTCTGCCGAGAGATCTGCTGCCGATATGATGGGCTTCCCTTTGTGTGTAACCCGACCTTTCTTTCTGGCTGCCATTAATATTTTTTCCTTCATTTCAACTTTGGTGAATCTGGCAACTATGTGTCTTGGAGTTGCTCTTCTCGAGGAGTCTCTTTGTGGCGTTCTCTGTATTTCCTGAATTTGAATGTTGGCCTGCCTTACTAGGTTGGGGAAATTCTGCTGGATGATACCCTGCAGAGTGTTTTCCAACTTGGTTCCATTTTCCCTGTCACTTTCAGGCACCCCAGTCAGACGTAGATTTGGTCTTTTCACATAATCTCATATTTCTTGGAGGCTCTGTTCATTCTTTTTAGTCTTTTTTTCTCTACACTTCTCTTCGTGCTTGATTTCATTCATTTGATCCTCAATCGCTGATACTCTTTCTTCCAGTTGATGGAGTCAGTTACTGACGCTTGTGCATTTGTCACGTAGTTCTCGTGTTATGGTTTTCATCTCTAACAGTTCTTTTAAGGTCTTCTCTGCATTGATTATTCTAGTTACCCATTCATCCATTCTTTTTTCAAGGTTTTTAGTTTCTTTGCGCTGGTTATGTAGTTCCTCCTTTAGCTCTGAGAAGTTTGATCTACTGAAGCTTTATTCTTTCAACTCGTCAAAGTCATTCTCCGTCCAGCTTTGTTCCGTTGCTGGTATAAGCTGCATTCCTTTGGAGGGGGAGATGTGCTCTGATTTTTTGAATTTCCAGCTTTTCTGCACTGCTTTTTCCCCATCTTTGTGGTTTTATCTGCCTTTGGTCTTTGATGATGGTGACGTACTGACGGGGTTTTGGTGTGGGTTTGTTAGTTTTCCTTCTAACAGTCAGGACCCTCAGCTGTAGGTCTGTTGGAGTTTGCTTGAGGTTCACTCCAGACCCTGTTTGCCTGGGTATCAGCAGCAGAGGCTGCAGAAGATAGAATATTGCTGAATAGCGAGTGTTGCTGTCTGATTCTTGCTCTGGAAGCTTCGTCTCAGGAGTGTACCCCACCATGTGAGGTATGAGGTCTAGGTCTGCACCTAGTGGGGGATGTCTCCCAGTTAGGCTACTCGGGTCAGGGACCCACTTGAGCAGGCAGTCTGTCCATTCTCAGATCTCAACGTCCGTGCTGGGAGATCCACTGCTCTCTTCAAAGCTGTTAGACAGGGGCAATTACCTCTGCCAAGGTTTCTGCTGCTTTTTGTTTAGGTATGCCCTGTCCCCAGAGGAGGAGTCTACAGAGGCAGGCCAGCCTCCTTGAGCTGTGGTGGTCTCCACCCAATTCGAGCTTCCCAGTGGCTTTGTTTACCCACTTAAGCCTCAGCAGTGGTGGGCGCCCCTCCCTCAGCCTCGCTGCCACCTTGCAGTTAGATCTCAGACTGCTGTGCTAGCAATGAGGGAGGCTCCATGGGCATGGGACCCTCTGGGCCAGGTGTGGGATATAATGTCCTGGTGTGCCGTTTGCTAAGACCGTTGGTAAAGCACAGTATTAGGGTGGGAGTTACCCGATTTTCCAGGTGTTGTGTGTCTCAATTTCCTTTGGCTAGGAAAAGGAATTCCTTTCCCCCTTGCGCTTCCCAGGTAAGGCGATACCTCGCCCTGCTTCAGCTCTCACTGGTTGGGCTGCACGCATGGACCAGCGCCAACTGTCCGACACACCCAGTGAGATGAACCCGGTACCTCAGTTGAAAATGCAGAAATCACCCGTATTCTGTGTCGCTCACACTGAGAGCTGGAGGTTGGAGCTGTTCCTATTTGGCCATCTTGGGCGCTCCAAGAATTGATAAACAGATTCTTATTGCACTTATGTAAATAACTGTGTATGTATATGTTAAGAATATTCACAATAGTTTTCAAATTTTGGTGAAATCGGATAGAGAAAATGAAAGATGCTCCACGTTTTGCTCGCAAGAGTTTACCTTACTCAATTATTAAAAGCTATAATTAGCTCAAGAGAAAAATATTTTCTTTACTGTGAAAGCCAAAGCAAAAATAATCAGCATTTCAAACAAAAAGTCATAAATCTTCTATTAATAGATTCTAGCTGAAACAAACAGGTAGTATTTCTGGCTCTGAACTTTACCAAAGGTAACTTCCCATGTGAAAGCCATAAGCCTTAACTAAGATTATGACTTAACCATGGATGCATGAGGTGTCTCAAAGAGATGCAAGCAGTTTTTAAAAGATTTAAAATATCCCCAAAGATAGCTCAGAGAGAGGAAAATTCAAGACAAAGAGTCAGAAGATGTCCAGGCAGAGAAAGATAATCAGTAAGTGGTGAAAAGTCTGCAAATATCACACCAGAAATGGCTACTATTTGACCTGAGAATCAAACCCACACTCCTGCAATAAAAAGGCAAAACCATAGTTACTGGCTGCAGTATGGGGCAATAACATTCCTGTTCCCAGAAACAATCTGGAAGAGGCAGCTCTGAGCTTGCAAATGATGTTACCTGTTCGAGAGAATATTAAGTCTACCCATGACATTACTACTATGTGTCCTTTCAGATTGACTGCTTGACATGAACCCCAAAATCCCCACCCTCCACATGTGGAAGGCAAGGGAAGAGTACCCTTAAAGGGTTACAAAGTCAAGTTCCCAAAGACAAGAGGGAAATATCTTCTTTATCAAGGACCCACAGCAAAGTTTGTAACTTACCTGTCTGCAGGGCCAGCTTGAACACCAGGCATATGGGAGTCCTAGGTCCGCATTCTATCCTGTGGTACTTCTCTCCACGACAGATTGACATAGAAAGACCAAAAGACTAAAAAGAAAAATCTTTTTCCCTATTAAGCAACCCTTGCAGAGGAGATCAGCAGTGATACTTACCATTAATTCAACTGGTTTGCGCAGAGTGGCCAGATGCCTGGCTAATTAGTAATTCTTACCCTTTTTGCCTCCTTGCCAGGTTTCCAGGTTAGCTTTCTCTGCAGCTTCCAGGAGAGTGGAGAGACTTTTGATGAGCCTGTTTGCTGCACCATAGCTGTGGGGACTAAGCTATGTTACAAAAGAAAATCCATTTTCATTTCATGAAACCATAGGCAAAAGCCTCTCAATTTTGCAGTATGCCACCCCATGGGCTGCAAGGAGAACCAAATTAACGTCTTCCATTTTGACTGGAGCAAAATGCATGTGACAAAATGCAAACACTTGTCACCCCACTTAGCACCCAAGTATTAACCTGGCGAAGCTCAAACTTATACCCATTGTCCCCTGTTGTCTGTGATCCTCTCAAAGTGGGGAGGGATGATTTCTGACCAGGAATTTCAATGGGTGGTCTCCAGGCAAGATGAAAGTGTGGCTGGTCACCCTGAGTTAGATCTGTTCAGCTCCTGCTAACAATTCCTTAAGGGCTTCCCGAATGTGAGTGATCAAACTAGGCGAGCCTGCTATCAGCAGTTCCTTCAGAGATCTTCTCCCCGTATACAAACACACATGATGAAATGAAGAAAAACAGAGGGCCTTCCAAACCAACATTTCTGACTAGATTCCAAACCAGAAGAGTATTCCTCTAACATATCCCCCATTTCCATCCAAGTGGGGGTTAGTCATCCAAAACCGAGACTCTTCCTACAATTTAGCAAGAGATAAACAGTCCCCTTGATGTGGCTACTTTGCCTTGAAGGTCAACAGAGACTCTTTCTACAAACTTAGGGAGAGCTGCACAGTTTCCATGATGGAGCTGCAATGCCTCTAAGGAGACCAACAAATCAGGAGAAGGGAAACACTCACCAAACCAGGTTAAAAGGTGTCTTCCAGGAACTACCCATTGCAGTTTGATCCATGCACTCTGGTCAACAGTAGCTTACTGGTAGATAGTGTGCCAGAGGCAGTCTTTAGTTCAAGAGACCTAGGCAGACACTTGGGCTGGCCTCCAGATCTGCCACCGGTGAGGGGCTGCAGAAGCTTGGGCAGGTACCCACAAGGGCTATCCCAGATGAGCTCCTGAATTCATAATGGCCTGATGGGTTCATCTTGGCTGCTGCCCGGATAGAGGCAATTTATGAAGACAGGGAAATTGCTATAGAGAAAGAGTTTAATACACACAGAGGTGGCTAATGGAAGACCACAGTTTTTTATTACTCAAAACAGCCTCCCCAGAAATTCAGAGGCTCGGGTTTTATGTTCATAGTTTGGTGGGCAGGGAGCTAGAGAAAGGATAGTTTTTCTGGTTGGGTCAGGGTTGAAATCACAGGGAGCAACAGCTGTCGTCTTGCATTGAGTCAGTTCCTGGGCAGGGGCCACAAGTCCGGATGAGCCAGGTTACTGGTTTGGGTAGCACCAGCTGATTCATCAGAATGCAGGGTCTGAAAAATACTGCAAACACCAATCTTAGTTTTACGGATTATTGTTATCTCTAGGAACAACTAGGGAGGTTAGCAATCTTGTGGCCTCTGGCTGTATGACTCCTGAGCCATACTTTCTATTATTGTGGTTAATTTGTTGGTTTTACAAAGGCAGTCTGGTCCCCAAGCAATGAGCAGGTTTCTTTCACTGAGGGACTTTTATCATCTTTATTTCAAAGTTAAACTAGAAACTAAATTCCTCTCAAAGTTAGTTTGGCCTCTGCCCAAGAATGAACAAGGGCAGCTTGGAAGTTGAAAGCAAGATGGAGTCAGTTAGGTCATATCTCTTTGAATGTAATAATTTTCTCATTCATAAGTTTTTCAAAGGTGATTTCCAGATAAGCATAATGTACACATTCCAAAAGAGAGAAATAGGCAAAAATAAGAATGTAACAGGTCCCAAGCAAGTTCAACCAGCAGGGTCAACATTACATGGTAAAGCTGAAATATATTTTCTTCTCTGTATCTGACTCCTGAGCACACTGGGGTGAGGGTTGGACTCATAAAACATCAGGCAGTGTCACTCTGTGACTTTGCTTGGTAGAGTCGCTGTGGGTGCTGTGCTGGTTGCAGTCAGCTACCTCAGGTTCTTCCCAGGCAGGCATTGCCTGCAGACTCCACACTGCCGGGGGACTGGCAGTGGTACCACTTTCTCTACTCCACTAGGCATTGCTCACGTGAGGACTCTCCGCAGGGACCTCACTTCTGTGGCTTCACTGGGCATTGTGCGGGTGAACTCTTTGCAGCAGTTTCGATTCCACATTTGTGCTTGATATCCCTCTATCAGGGCTCTCTTCAGTCAATCTGTCCTTACGACAAGTCTCTGTAGACTACCAGGCTTCTGAAGAAATCCTTTGAAATTTGTGGAGGCTGCCAAGACTCCACAGTTCATTTCTTTAAGCCTATATAATTATCACCACATGGTCATCTCTAAGGTCTGGGGCTTGTACCTTTCAGAGCCAGAGCACCTTGGGCATTTGAGCCAAAGCAGCTGGAATTAGCACCCTCAGGTGGTACAGAACAGTGGCCCAGCCTGTCCCCAGAAGTCCTTCTGTCTTCCTAGGCCACTGGGCCTGTCATGGGAGGAGCCGTCTGGAAGAAAACTGACCTGCTGTGTGGCCTCTGTCTCATTTTCTTGTCTATTAACAACTGGCTCCATTTTAGCCATGCTAATCTCTGGCAAACTTTGGTTCTGCGACACTCTTAAATTTTTCTCCTGCAAATGCTCTTTCATTCTCTCTACCATATGGCCAGGCTGCAATTTTTCACACTTTTTTATACTTACATTTTCTCTACTGGTTCACCTTAAGCAGTTAGAAGTAACCACACTACAGCCTGAACACTGCAGCTTAGAAATTTCTTCTGCCAGATTCCCCAGTTCATCACTGTGAAGTTAGTCCTTTCACAAAGCCCTTAGACATGAACACAGTTCAGCCAAGTTATTTGCCAATTTTTTTCCTTTTTTTGAGAAACTCTGTTTTTTATGTGGACCTGGATTCTGAATTTGAATCTTTTTGTTTATCTTTTTTATTTTTTCCTTTGCTCAGCAACACTAATAGCAGAGTCCTTAGTTTTCCATAGATGTTTGAAGATGTGCTATCAAGGGTCGCTAAATGCCTTACCTCTTATCAGTGGTTGATTTGGAGTGCCAAAGGCAGATGTTTGCATGTCACTTAAGCAGTTCATGATGTGGACTATCAGTGGTCTCCGTACTATTAGAAGTAGAGTCTTCAGCATTTTTACTTACCAGGTTGGAGATCCAATTTTAGAAACCCCAAACAAATAAATAAAACATCCTTACAATTCTGGTTCTGTACAATCATTCATGGTTTAAAAAACACCTGTGTTAGTGTTCTCCAAAGAGACATACCAATTATAGCTTGACAGATGGTGGAGTAGCAGCATGGCTCATTCTAAGGCTGAAAGTCTCAGAATGAGACTCAGAATGAGAAAAGTTGACAGTGTAATTCTCAGTCTGAGGTCAAAGGCCTGAGAACCTGAAGGGATGCAGAAGTAAGTCCTGGAATCCCAAGGACAGAGAGCCTGTAGTTAAGATGTCCAAGGGCAGGAGGTAGAGAATGTACCAGCTTCAGGGGAGAGGGAAAGCAAAATCATTCTCACTTCTTTTGTTTTGTTCCATCTGAGCCCCCATCCCACTGGATGGCGCTCACCCACATAGAGGGTGGATTGTCACAGAACCCAGCGCAGATCTGCTCACACAGTTACCTACACTGACATTTGCGGTGGGAGGAAAAGAGGTGTTCCGTTGAAGAGTGTCAAGCAAGGAGGATCAGGCAGGTAATGCTTAGATTCCAACCTTCCCAATGTCTTGTACATAAGGGTTTTTAATAGCAGGGTAAATTTCAGTAAAGTAGAAGTTACTGGTAAAATTATAAATCAATACATGGAAGTTACACATTAGTTTTGGCCTAAAAGATTAGAATATCTTGAAGCAGGGGTCAAACAGGTTTATAGGTCATAGGCAGATTTTCTAACTTGCAATTGTTTAAAGAAGAGAAGCTTTGTTTTAAAATTTGGGGTCAGCAGAAAAAAATGTTAACCATGACTCATGGATGTGATTCTCTCTAGGCCTTTCAGAAAGAAATTGAGGACAAAGAATGGCAGTCAGAGTTCAGTCTTCAAGTCCCCGTTATTTGAGGTCTACATATCAGCAGATCCATCTGATGAGGGCCTTGCTTTATGAAAAATGACTCAGGAATATATGTTAAGATGTTATCTTTGGTTTCTGCAGGGAACCAAACATCTCCTGACTCTGAAGTCCTTGGGCTACTGTTACCTTCTTGCTTATCACTTTCCTCATTTACTTCTTAGTGCTAGCTAGGTACATGGGATTTTCCTTGAAGGAACTTGAGATTTTCCTTTACTTCCCTGCTTGGGGAATCCAGAGGCTCCTCGCAGGGGTCCCTGATCCATCACAGGATCTTTCCCACTCTGTCCACTGACTCACATATCAGAGTTTTATGATAAAACCCTCACAGACCCAGAAGTAATTCTCTGCCAGTGTTCTAGGTATTCCTTAATACGGGTAGTTGACTCCTAAAACTAAAGATTACAATTCAGTTTTGGAGTGTTACCTAAGCAGGTTTCTCATGAGGGGTTCAAATTGGTGAGTTAAGATCAAGCAAGCATGATTTCCAAAGACTCATGCTGTGCCTGAGAGGTGATTACTGCAGAATAATCTGTGCAGTTCCCACAGGGGTTAGTGTGGGTGAGATAAAGGTTGTGTCCAGCTGTTCTACATGCAGTAGTCACCTGGAGGAGGTTTTATAAGGCGATATCTGGAATGACTACATTGAGGACTTACAGGAGGGTACAAAATGAAACTGCCATGGATTTCTAAACCTTGTTTCTGCTATTAGCAAGTCAAACCTATATCCAAAATGAAGGACGAGGCATTATAAAATTAATATAATTCACAGCAATATTTAAAATAGAAATTCTAGTAGTTCAGTAGTAACACTGATATCTCTAATCCTGGGGTAGAAGTTAATTAAATCAAGTTGTTCAACTTTTCCTCAGTAATAGACCAGAATACATAAGATGAGACACCATGACTTTATACTAAGAAAGAGGCAGTCACAAAGAAAAATAGTGTGTTCCATTTGTTTTAAAGGACTTATTTGTACATCCTTCAAATAGAGATGTATCATAAAATTAATGTTGTAAAAACATGATTGCTCAGAAGACAGGCACAATTTGATTGCTTTTTTGTGCACACACATAAACTTGGTGTAAAAACACTTCCATTTTCACGTTCTGGTGATATCTTTAAACATTAAAACTTGCAGAGGGATGTTGGTAGATCAGAAAGATAATCTAACAGGAAGTTTTATGGTACTCTCACAATAAGTGTCCATCAACAAAGCTTCTAGTCAGCAGAGATGATGCTAACATAGGAGAAATCATGGACAAGGTGAATTGAAAAGTGGCTCAGAAGAGTTTGATGTAAATATGTGACATTTTAGAAAATATTTATTACTTATTTTGCTTTCATTTTTTATATTATGTGATCATAGGAGTGATATAAGACCATTACCCACATTTATTTAAATTCAAAATAATTATTTTCAATATATATGTATTTTCTAAGTGATAAAAAGTATTTGTGTTACAGTTTTTCATGGTTTTATGTTTTCATTGTGACATAAAATAATGTTTAAAAAATAATTTCTGGCCGGGCACGGTAGCTCACACCTGTAATCCCAGCACTTTAGGAGGCTGAGATGGGTGGATCACGAGGTCAGGAGATCGAGACCATCCTGGCTAACACGGTGAAACACCATCTCTACTAACAATACAAAAAATTAGCCGGGCGTGGTGGCGGGCACCTGTAGTCCCAGCTACTTGGGAGTCTGAGGCGGGAGAATGGCGTGAACCCGGGAGGCAGAGCTTGCAGTGAGCCCAGATCATGCCACTGCACTCCAGCCTGGGCAACAGAGCAAGACTCCGTCTCAAAAAATAATAATAATAGTAATAATAATTTTTATAATTGATGCAAATGATACTTACAGGTACTTGTGATATCAACAAGAGGCAGAGAAATTCTAGGCAGACAGAGGTCCTTAGTAAAGCCCCACCCTCAAAATGAAAAGCCTGAGAATGTGGTCCAAAGTGCGAACTTACATCCCTGTTTTCCTGCTTGAATGTTACCTTTTCCTAAACCACCCATGGCCCACCCCACCCCATCCTGTGCCTATAAAGACCCTAGACTCAGCTGACAGAGAGGAGAAGCAACTGGACATCAGGGACTATGGCTGGATGTAGGAGAGAAGCAGCTGGACTTCAGAGGGATAGCTTGATGACATAGCTGCAGAGAACAATTCAGGTGGAGATGGCCAGACTTCAGGGGAAGATTACCTACCTCCCCATTCCCTCTTCAGCTCCCCTTCTCAATGAGAGCCATTTTCATCAGCAATAAACTCCCCCGCATTTACCATCCTTCAATTTGTTTGTGCAACTTCATTTTTCCTGGATGCCACACAAGAGCTAGGGAGCCACAAGTGTGTACACAGAAGGCTGTCACACTGGCCCTTTGCCCTCGCTGGTGGAGGGCAGCCACCTCACATGAAAAGACAGAGGGCCCACTGAGCTATTAATACTTAGGACAGCAGAGCTTAAAGACAACGGTAACACACCCTCTACGAAAAAAAAAAGAAAAAAACACATTTCCACATGTTGTCCTTTAATTTTTTTTCTGAAAACACATCTTACTTTCCCTAAAACTTTGCATGTATCTAGTAGATTTAACTACATATGTTAATTGTAATTTTAACTGTCAACAATTCTGATTTTTAGTGAAAAACCTAAGAAGTAAGCAGTTTTTTATCAGATGCAAAGCCCAGGACAAAAGGCAGAGCTGCAGGTAATGTCTCACCCTTCCCAGCACAGTCAGAGGGCACAGTTGGGCTAAGAACTCCACATATCCCCTGGACTTACTATGGCTACAAGCAAGACAAGTCAAATAGTTATTACAAATATCACGGGAGCAGTTTACAGCCTTAAAGCATCTAGTTAAAACAGTATCTGACCTGCCTGACTATTCAGACAAAATATTTAAAGAATTCTAAAGACATTTAAATTGTACTTTTACCTACAATTTTTTTTTTTTTTTTTTGCCTTTTATTTTAGATTCAGGGATACATGTGTAGGTTTATTATATAGGTAAATTGTGTGTTGTGGGGATATGATGCACAGATTATTTCATTATCCCGGCAATAAGTGTGGTACCCAAAAGGTAGTTTTCCAATCTTCTCTCTCTTCTTACTTTGTACCCTCAGGTAAGCTGTAGTGTCTTTTGGTTCCTTCTTTGTGTCCATGTGTTCTCAATGTTTAGGTCTCATTTATAATATGTGAGAACATGCAGTATTTGGTTTTATGCTCCTGTATTAGTTTGATGAGGATAATGACGTCCAGCTCCATCCATGTTGCTGCAGAGGACATCATCTATTCTTTTTATTGCTGCATTGTATTCCATGGTATATTCGTACCATATTTTCTTTATCCAGTCTTCCACTGATGGGTATTTAGGTTGATTCCATGTCTTTGCTGTTGTGAATAGCGCTGCAATGAACATACCCTGCATGTGTTTTCATGGTACAATGATTTATATTCCTTTGGCATATATCCAATAATGGGATTGCTGGGTCAAATGCCAATTCTGTTTTAAGTTCTTTGATAAATCACCACACTGCTTTCCATGGTGGCTGTACTAGTTAACATTCCAACTAGCAGTGTATAAGCATCCCCTTTTCTCCACAACCTCACCAGCATCTGTTAATTTTTTAACTCCTTAATAATAGTCATTTCGACTGGTATGAGATAGTATCTTATTGTGGTTTTCGATTTGCATTTCTCTAATGATTAGTGATGTTGAGCATTTTTTCCTATGCATGTTGGCTATGGGTATGTCTCCTTTTGAAAAGTGTCTGTTTATGCCCTCTGCCCTTTTAAAAAATTTTGTGTGTGCGTGAGGTAGAGTCTCACTCTGTCACCTAGGCTGGAATACAATGGTGCAATCATGACTCACTGCAACTTCAACCACCCATGCACCCAAGTGATCTTCCTACTTCAGCCTCCCGAATAGCTATGCACCACCACACCTGGCTAATTTTATTTTTCTGTAGAGACTTTGTCTCACTATGTTGCTCAGGCTGCTCTCTGGACTCAAGCAATCCTCTTCTCTTGGCTTCTCAAAGTGTTGACATTTTAGGTGAGAGCCACTACACTCAACCCTTTGCCCACTTTTTATGGATGCATAGTTTGCAAATATTTTCTCTCATTCTACTCTGTTGATAGTTTCTTTTGCTGTGCAGAGGCTTTTTAGTTTAGTTATATTCCATTCATCAATTTTTATGGTTTTTTTGTAATTGCTTTTGGTATCATCATCGTGAAATATTTCCCAAGATCAGTGTTCAGAATAGTATTTCCTAGGTTATCTTCCTGAGTTTTTATAGTTTTTGGGTTTTATATTTAAGTCATTTTTCCATCTTGAACTGATTTTAATATTAAACATATGATATAAAGAAGGATCTAGTGTCCATCTTCTATATATGGCTAGCCAGTTACATTAGTACCATTTATTGAATGGGAAGTCCTTTCTCCATTGCTTGTTTTTGTCAACTTTGTTGAAGATTGTCTGGTTGTAGGTGTGCAGAATTTTTTCTGTGCCACTAATTTTTAAATTAGCTTTATTTACTAAAGATTATTAAAGTCATTTGAACTAAAAGACATTTGAGTTATTTTTTATTTTTCTGATAAAATATTGGAGCTAAACACTTTTTATGACAATTAATTAAAACTCTTTTATATATTTTGCTAGTGAATCATCACATTTACATGACACAAATTCATGGACATACACATAGGCAGAAGCAGATCATAGAGATTTATGAAGAGTTTGTATTTGAAGTTTCTTTCACCTCCTTTAGATGAGCAATCTTTTTCAACTACCTATTTCATCGCCCTACGCAGTTGTTGGCTAGGTAACCTTAAATTTGCGTTTCTAAAGGGACGACTCTTCGGTGAAGGAAGAGAGAATTTATATCTTGATGACTTCATAACTTTTGCAGGGACATAGATGAAGCTGGAAATAATGACTGAGACAGGTCTAAATCAATTTAGAGTTGGATTTTGCCAAGGTTGAGGATACACCCATGAAAAAGAAACACGAGTTACAGTAGGGTCTGTGGCCTGTGCTTTTTCCAAGTAGTTTCTGATGACTTCAGTATTTAAAGAGGAAAAAGTAGGCAGTAGGGGAAGGAGGGAAAAAAGGAAAAAGTCGAGTAGGCAGTAAGGCAAGTGGTTACATTTTTGTGAGGCATTAATTAGCACCCGTTGAATCCACATTTTACGTTTCAAAATAGAGAAGTGGAGGGGGGGGGGAGTCAATTATGCATTCATCTCATGTTCCGTAGATCATTTTGCAAAAGATTAAGTAAATATGTATAATCACAGCTCTCTGTTTTGCGACAAAAGGAAGTTTGTTTGCATGACTCAGTTCCCAAGCCTAATTTTCTCTTGAGCATAGTGAGTTTGATGTCCTGATATTTTCTTTTCCTTTCACACGTGCTATTAGTTTACACAATACCCAGAATGTGTAGACTAATAGCATACGACATCTCAAGAGGTTGACACTACTACCTTCTGAAAGTTGTAGCTCTGAATCTGAGCTAAGTCCCTATAGGAAAGGGAAAGAACAACCTTGAGCTTGACGCGGTGTCCTTACTCATATCAACTATGTTAGAATCACATTTCTCTCATAGGCTTAATACTTTTCAGGTGCTTTTTAAGAATACCTACTCTATTATAATGAATTTATTTTCCTAAATTAAATTCTGAATACTCTATTGAATTCTTCTTTTTCATATATAGGTTATGATCCACCTGAAATTGATTTTGTGCATAAAATGAATTTGAAAGTAAATTTTATTTCTCCAGATGAATATTCAGTATTCTGAAATGCATATTTAAAATTCATCTTTTATCATTACTTTTTCTTTTGACTTTGTTTATATATGCATGTGTCAGTTTTTCAACTCTGTTTTCATTAGTTGATTTCTACATCGGTCTTCAAATACTATACTCTTTTATTTTTTGAAGAGTTCCTTTCACACTCTCCAGAGCCCAGAATTTTCCCCCCAGAGCTTGTTCTCTTCATGACTGTGATATTGAAGACAGAAGAGTAAAAACTTGCATGCCTTGCACCTGCACCAATATTCTCAGTTGTATTTTGAAAAAAGAGAAGGTTATAGAACATATGGAGACAAAAGTGACCCACCTTGGATGCTAATCCACCTTGTTGACTTCTGATTAATGCCAGTCCCATAAACACCTTCTGATCACTCATTTATTTGTTTAGTGTAAGATCATGCCAATCTGGCTGTTATTGTATGAGTTGTAGGCTCTGGCACAGGATCCTTGTCTGTTGCTTTTAATTGTCCTGCTAGAGCATGTATACCTTTTCTCTGTGGAGTATTAGCCCTGGGTATGCAGAGTAACAGTGCAAACGTCTACCTGTAATGTGGCCACCCAAGGCTGTGCTTCTGTCTACAAGTTCCCCCAGTAAATTAACCAGTACTGACAAACTGGATTTTCTGCCTCCTTGTTTGATTTCTCTGCCCCTTTGACATTTAACGCTCACTTTGTACATATGGCCCTTTCACGGAACAAATGGTCAGCAAGGAGGAGTCAAGAAACCAAAGTACATACAAGGGAAAAGAAGCAGCCACAGAGGAAATTTCAGGGGTGGCCTTGCTCATTCATGTTGGGTGGTGTTGCCCGTTTGCTATATGCTTGGGGACTACTGTGAAAACAGGAGTATCCCTAAAATGCCGGAGATCTAGAAAGCTTGTTAGTAAAATGTTAGTAAAAAGCGTGACTCACTGTGGTAACAAAGGTCGCTGCACAGTGACAGCAGTGAGTTTGCTACTGTTATTTTCTATGCGAGTGGTCACGAAAACACAGGTGCAGCTAAGGCGAGTGTCGGGAAGCTGGGAAAAGAATCACAGTAAGAAAGGGATGTGAGAACTTCTGCGTTAATGTCTGGTTTTCTGGATAAGCTTGAAACTCAAGAGGCAGAGTTGGAAATCATACCTTACCACTTTGTATGTCTGGGAGAGAGAAAGCTGTGCCAGCTGAATGTATGGGCTGTCCTTGTCAAACCAGGCTGGGTTGCAAATACCTGGAATTCATGGAAGCAACTAGATGATGACATAGAGGTGAACTCAAAAGTAGGAAGATCATTATTCTTCCCATTTGAGAGTGAAACTGTTCATGCAGTGGAAAGCAAGATTCCAACATACACAGGCCTGGGCAGGATTATTGGACACAGTAGAAACTTTTAAACAGCTGCTAAGACAAAGCTTCATGTCCATGAATGGTGCAGCTGTGGGACACTGGTGTGAATGGTATCTCCGTATATGAGAGTAAAGCTGAAAAAATGAAACAAAGTGCCCCCTGGGAATAGCATGTCCTCTTTTGTAGGGGACAAGATACGGGGGAAGCCATTTCTGATTTTGGAGAAACTAGTAAGGAAAGAGATGAGCTCTGACTGGTTACTCAAGAAATGAGAAAAAGGGAGAAACAGTCTGCTGGACTGAGAAAGGGAGGTCAAAAAGCCATTAGGGTTAGTAGGAAACAAATGTGGTCAGATCTGATTTCAGCTGGGGTAGACAAAGATAATATGCATGGGCAGCCGGGCGCGGTGGCTCAAGCCTGGAATCCCAGCACTTTGGGAGGCCGAGACGGGCGGATCACGAGGTCAGGAGATCGAGACCATCCTGGCTAACCCGGTGAAACCCCATCCCTACTAAAAAATACAAAAAAC
>NC_045439.1:159360768-159370349 GCF_002776525.5 Piliocolobus tephrosceles
ACACACACACACACACACACACACACACACACACACACACACACACACGGGCAACCCAGTACCATATTGGTGGCCTTTGGAAAGTCCTGACTCCCAATCAACAGTTTAGACCCCTTCCTACTACCTACCAAAAAAGGGAGAATGAAAATAAGAAACCGAGTAAAAGAACACCAGTTTCTACATTTAGGGGTGGACTCTGCAGCCTGGAGATCATGGGTGGGGGCAAGGCTGCCTCTGTGTAAGAGCAATAGGGGGCAACCAGAGGCTCCCTTTGGAGCTGATTATCAAGAGTCCAAAAAAGCACAAAAAAGAACCTAAGCTTTAGTGACCACAGGTGCAGATTGTATCTTAATTCATGGAAATCCAGAGAGACACCCTGGCAAGTGGGGAGCTAGACATGGTTGTGGGGTTAAAAAATCTGAGTGAAACAAACTCCTCTCCTCCTTAGTTTTGTCTGGAGTCCCTCCTTGCTTAGTCTCCTGTCTTTATCTCACTTATTTCAGGGTGGGATGTGCTTTTAGGATGAACTTTACAAATATCTGTGGGGGGATTCTTCCTATGGGTTTGGACTGCTGTGCCAACTATAACTCAGGTGATTGAGCAAATGATACAAAACATAGGCACTTCTCATGCTGGGTTAGATTCAGCTAATGCCTTCTTTAGCACCCCTTCAACCTGACTCACCAGCCTGGTATCGATAATATTCTAACTTCTGAAGACTTTCATTGTTATAGCAACACCGAGGTGTTTTGTGCACCCTTCTTCAATCCAGAGGATGGGCCATCAACCCACAAAAGATACAGGGCCCAGAACTGGCTGCAAAGTTCCTCAGGGTCACTTGGTGAAGTAAGACACCATTCCAGGCTCAGTCATTGAGAAAATACAACAGTTTTCCATGCCAAAAACAGTTCAACAGAGACAAAGTTTCCTGGACCTTTTGGGATACTGGTGGGCTTTCACCTCATATTTAGCTCAATGTTCACATCCCCTGTACTCACTAGTTAAGAGGGGATCTAGTTGGTTCTGGGATAAAGAACTAGAAGAAGCATTTGAGAAGGCTAAAATATGAGTGGCTTGGGCACAAGTCTTAAGTTTCCTTCTTACTGGGATACAAATATCTTTAGGTGTGACCAGAAACCCTGAGGGGATAAGAGGCATGTTCAGCAGAGCAAAGCAGTTCTTCTAGGATTCTGGTCACAGCCCATGGGAGTGTGCTGAAACTGTTCTCCAATTGAACAACAGGTCCTGGGAGTATGTAAAGCCTTCTAGCACATTGAACCTGTAACTGATCATTTGCCAGTAACAATGAGAACAGATCTCTCTATTAAGGGCTAGATAGAAGGGTTGTTTTTCAAGCCTGTAATAGTTATCTCTGAAGGTGCCACTTCACAAAAGTGGCATGCATCCCTGCAGCAATGCAGTGCCCTCTCCATGGGTCCCTTGGGAGATGCATGCTCTCTTAGGGCCAGGATAGTATGAGACCAGAGCTGCCCGTGTTGTGGAGCCCCCACTGGAGACACCTCTAATGGTAGACACAGGCACAGCCCCTATTCCTGAAAACGCTTGGCACTTAGATAGTTGGAGCCAGGTTAACCATTGTGTATGCACGGCAGTAACTGCAATTGCAGACAAATACTACTGGGTTTGAGATGGGAATGCAGCAAAGCAGTCAGTGGGCAACACTCTGAGCTGCGCAGTTGGCTTGTACTCATGAGCCGTGACTGACAGTGCTCTGTACAGATAGTTGGGCAGTATTAAACGGTCTTACGACTTCGCTTGCTGAATAGGCCCTGGGTGAATAGCATGGACTTAAAAAAAAAACCTTGTGGGGAGCTGCTATGTGGAAAGACATTTGGGAAAGGTTACAAGAACCCACTGCAAGCCCAATCGTGTATCGTATTTTAGGACACTAGTCAGATTCGTTTTACCCTAGCAAAAATTAGAACTCTATAATCTCAGTCTTCTGAGCTAGCTGGCTGGGCACACAAACATGATGGACATCACAGTGCATGAGTGGGCAAATAGCAAAGGGAAGGGACTTGCCCCTCTGCTGTGCAGATTTAATGGCAGTGGTAACAAACGGCTTAGTTTGCTCCTGCCTGCACCCCCTCTGCCTCCCACATATACCTGGACATCTCCATCAGAGAGCCACTCTTGTGAGGGACTGGGAAATAGACTACGTTGGACCACTGCCGGTAAGCTTGGGACAAAAATATGTGGAGATACTGCCATAAGATTGTTGCAGGCCTTTCCTTGCAAAAGTGCAAAACTGACAAACTGGATTTGATTGCTTCATCCTTTGGTTTCTTGGCTCCTTTCAGCATTTGGGGACTGCTTTGCATATATGTCCCTTTCATGGAACAGAACTCTAAAACAATGCTGTTCATGCTTATCTCTAAGGTCCTTGCGCATCTTAGAAAACCCCCCACACCATTCCCTGTGTTATTTTATTAGTGTATGCTAAATGAATTTCATTCAATTTCATACCTCCTGATTTTATTTCTCTGCTTTCTGGAGTCTCGGAAAATTTCTTTGTAAGCAACAGTAGTGAACAGGGCAGGAGTCTGTATAGATATCCCTGTGTGCCTCCTGCACAAGTGCAGAGGACGTATTAGGTGAGATCCTCCTCCTCCACACTATGCCCACCAAGGGTTGTGGAGGAGAAGGCAGAGCTGAATCCATAGCCTTGCTGTGGGTCTGCAGGCCCAACTGCTTTCTTCCCTCCCTCTCAGGTTATTTAAGGATTTCCATTATTTTGTATAAAAATTGAGGCCATTTAACAATCATTCTGATTTCTGATCAATGACAAGCTTCCACTTCAGACAATTCCTTGAAATATTTGTTCTTGGTTTTAGGTTTTGCATGCAAATATCTTTAATATTTCTGTAAAAATTAACTTTTTTGGTCAGAAACATTATCCACAGCCATATTTCTACTTTTGTATTGTGTATTAATACCTTTAATCCTGTGTCTAATGATTCATTCATAATTATATTATGAAATATATTTTCAACTATTTTCATCTTTTCATGCAGCAAGCTTTTCTAAATTGAGTGAGAATACTACTCTTCTAGTGAAGAAAGATTTTAAACATTCTCTATTTTAGTTTTTTCAGAAATTTTCTCGGAACTGCCTCTAGTTGTAAAGGAGAAGAACGGAGATTTCTGGGAATGACGAGACAGAAGTTGCTCAGAATCTCACGCTTACAGAGCTCTGTATGTCTCTGTTATGGGTGTAGTTTGTTCGAACTGTGAAAGACACAGAGAGCATTGATTCCCGTAGACAGTACACTGAGGTTCCTTTCTGGGACACAAAGCCCAGCCATTTTGTTAACATGAGAGTATGAACAAGTGTGTCCATGGCACAGGCCAGGGCATGAGAAGAGGGCAGTGGGTTTGAAGGATGGCTGGGATGAGTAATATGTGAGGAGGCAGGAGCAGGAAGGGAAAACCACGGAGAGACTAGGCAGGGGAGGGAGGGAAGGTCAATAAATGAGGCAGGAGCAGCTCCTCTAAGAATGCATTCTGTGTGGAGTAATTTTAAATGTCTGGATCTATTTTCTTAAAATGTTACTCCAGCTCACTTGGTCTTCCTGTTAGAATGAAAGTCAGAACAATTGAGGATGGTAACTGCCCTCTGGGGATGTCCCTGAGAATTACCAGGTCGGTTTGTCTCAAGAGGAACAAGGGAGGAGATAGGCAGGGACGTTTAGGCTGGCCGACTTGTGGTGTCATGGACTTGGATGCTTCTGTTTGCCTCCATTTCTCCATCATTCTAACACCCCACTTCACACCAAGTACAGATTCCTGTCAGGTATGGAGCACCATTGACATATGTGATTCCATCTTAGAAAAAGACTCCATCTTTTATTTCAAAAGACATATCATGCCAGAAAGAACCAGATGTTCACCTAATCAATAGAGACTACAGCCAACCAAATAAAGGCACAACCCTTTACTATAGGTCCACACGACCTCTGCTCAAATCAAGTCTTCTTACTTTCAAGACATTGAATACCTTCTGTATTAGTGCAAGACACTCTTGTTCATGTCACTAATCTTGAATACCCCTTTTCTATCTTCTTTTCTTTTGATGTTAAGTATTATTTTATGTGGGATGTTTGATCTAGTACACCTGTTTATTGATTTAGTGTACTACTATGTATGGGTTGCAATACTGACTTGTGGATTGGCTTGAGACTCCATCATGGCTCTGACTATGGAATTAGTAGTAAGGAGATTTGCCTCCTTAGGAACTCCATGTAACTTGTGGCTTGTACAATTGGAACAGCATCAATGAATGTCTGACCTTGTGGAAAGTCACAAGTGTTCATGGATCACTTTATGTCTGACCTTGTGCCACTCACAACAATTGACATAGTCAGCAACTGTTTTCCACAGTTAGACAAATTCCCAAAACTAAAATAAACTGGCATTTATAATGACATACCTATGATTGGCCACATTAAGGAGATTTCTAAAGCCAGGACCCTCATAAAACCTTAATTAGAAATCAAGTCATTTGGCCAAAGAAGCTACCACACTGTCTAAAAAGAGATATAATCTCACTTAGTCTTGAAAGCCTGACTCCCCGAGGAAAACCTTAGGTGATGTGATGGAACCCACCCATGTCATGCAAATACAAAATCTGACAAGGTCTTGGCTGATGCTAAGCTAGGAAGCTGGTGGAGCCCAAGGGCTCACACTGAGCAGGAACTTATCAGTAGAAGGCTGGCAAAACAAATTTTTTATTTGGTTGAAAGAAAGGGAAGTTAATTATTGCAGTCCATATGTGAAGTTGGTTAAGGTAATAAAGTATTTATTATGAAGAAACTATATAAATTTGCAACTAATATTGAGTAATATGGGCGCTAGGACAGAAATTGAGCAGACATGCCAGAGGACTCACAGGCCACACACAGTTCTCAGCATTGAAGAACCCTGGTGCCCAGTAGTTTTGGAAGCCAGGAAAACTCTTACTATACAAACCCCTGAGGATCTGTGGTCAGTCATGAGAAAGCCTGAACATGTAAAACTTTTGATAAGCAACACCCCAAGGGAAGAAATTCCTGAACTGTTTGTGTAAATATCTCATGTATTGACAGGAATCACCAGAAGGGCAAAGAGATAGCTCATATAATTTTAAGGAAAGGACATTATTCTCATATATCACATTCAATGAGGAATCCCTGGGATCAAAGCGCCCACAGCCAGAGGACTCAGTAGATGATGATGGTTCCTGGTGGGATTATGTGGCAAGGCCCATAATAACTAGAAAAAGAATCATAGATTGTAACCATGGAAATCACAGACCACAGTGTATCAGTGAGAACAAAGAATACACCAGAGAAGAATTTCAAAAATAAGAACAGATTCTTGCCAAAGATGAACCACAGACGCAGAATGGCCCGTCCATCTGTGGGATAATGGACCGAACACCACAGTACTTTGAGGCACAGAAATGCATCAGATCACTACACTAGCAGAAAACCCATCTCTGAAGATGAAATATTAGAACTAACAAAACAAATCACCCAAGGCATGCCCTGTCTCTCTGGTAGTGAATCACATCAGCCTGGAGATCCATCCAACCATATTTAGACCCAACAATAGTTGGAGATGGGCTCCAATGCAACGATTTGATATAAGGCACACAGAAATACAAGAAAATTAGCTATTTTTGGCTACCAATACACATCAGTTGGTATGTGATAGATACAACAAATATGCCACTCATTTGAAATTCTAGCTTCAAGTGAATACATCACTTCTGAGTACCACCTAACCTGAAAGTCTCCTAAATTAACAGTCTCAGCACTGAGAACCATAAAAGATAGACTAGAAACATTCAAATTTTGGCAGACTCTTCAGGAACTCCTAAGGTAATATTTACAGCAAACTTAAAAACACCAAGAAATAAACCCAGGAAGGGACTGAAATTCTTTATATTCAAAACAAAAGTCTCAAAAATCATTAAAAATTGACCTAACCAAGGCAGACAAATTTGCAAGCCAGATACAAAATAATTCACAGCACAAACAAAATAATCGGCAACCAAGGACACAAGGAAACAGGGCCATTTAAGGCCCAGCCCAGATGCCAAAATAATGAGTAAAGACCTTCCAAACATCTAGCTGGGTGCAGTGGCTCATGCCTGCAATCCCAGAACTTTGGGAGGCCGAGGAGAGCAGATCACCTGAGGTCAGGAGTTCAAAACCAACCTGGCCAACATGGTGAAACCCCGTCCCTACTAAAAATACAAACATTATCTAGACATGGTGGCATGCACCTGTAATCTCAGCTACTCAGGAGGCTGAGGCAGGAGAGGTTGCAGTGAGCCAAGACGAGATGGCACCATTGCACGTCAGCCTGGGGGACGAGAGCGAAATGCCATCTCAAAAAAAAAAAAATAAAACCTTCCAATTGTCCAAAACAGAACCAACAAATTTAAAAAACAGAAACAACAAAAGACAGACAAAATTAAACAACTAGTAACCCCTCCAGGTATGGGCTAAAACACTCAAACCTAAGGGTAACAGAACAGATACACAATAGCTATACAAATAAGTGTGCACATATATACACATTTCTTTTATACACCAAATTACAAATAAACCTTATTACATACAATGCAGTACACTCTGACATAAACATCCATATAAAGTACTTTGAGGAAACAACCAGAGACTCCTCAATTTCTGCTTCCATACAATCTATTACCTAAACTTATTGCTTGCACTTGATACTGTTTACCAAAATTAGAAAATATAATGGGAATGCATCTGATTCCAAAACTTTTTAACCTATGGTGGCCTATTAAGAAACTAAAGGAGGCCGGGCGCGATGGCTCATGCCTGTAATCCCAGGACTTTGGGAGGCCGAGGCGGGCAGATCACAAGGTCAGGAGATCGAGACCATCCTGGCTAGCACAGTGAAACCCTGTCTCTACTAAAAACACAAAAAATTAGCCAGGCGTGGTGGCGGGCGCCTGTAGTTGCAGCAGCTCGGGAGGCTGAGGCAGGAGAATGGCGTGAACCCAGGAGGCAGAGCTGGCAGTGAGCGGAGATCATGCCACTGCATTCGAGCCTGGGCAATAGAGAGAGACTCCGTCTCAAAAAAAAAAAAAAAAGAAAAGAAACTAAAGGAGTGAAAACTCTTAACCTATCACAGACTAAAGTGAAACCTCTAACACTGTCTATAGCCCACCAGGCTACATTAAGCACTAGACATTAAAGGGAAGATATACAGAAGTTGTAGCAAAATTCTGGAAATCCTCAACATTATTACAATGGGCATTTCAAATTACTTTTCCCTTATGGCCTGTCCTGAAATCACGGGAGCTATTGACTAGAAAAATTTAAATAATGTCTCAACTAAAATGACAGGAGCATTACCAGATGTTGAAGAAGTCATTGATAAGATCACTGAGTACAATGGAAACTACTGTGTAACCACAGATATTTCAGACATGCTCTTTGCCATACCAATAGATAAGGAAAGCCGGGAATATACCACTTTTACCTACGAAGGCAGACAATACCGATTTAAAAGTTCACTACAAGGATATTTAAATAGCTCACTCCATTTTATCATTACATATAAACCAGTTAAAACACAGATCACTAATAACATAATACATAGCTTACATTACAGTGCTAAAACAATGACCAGCAGAATCTTAAACAGGAAACATGACAATTAGCAACATACTTAAGATCACTGAGATGGACTATTAATACAGAGAAAACCGTAGGCCTGGACACTAATTGTAAATTTTTAAGAGTACAGTGGTCGTCAGAAGGGAGAAAAATAATGACCACAATGATAAAAGCCCTTAGGGGACCAATAAACAGGAAGCACAAAGAATAATAGGTTTTTATTTGGTAACTGGAGACAACATATATCCTCTCGAAACATCATCCTAAAACCACTATATAAGATAACTAGTAAATCACAAAATTTCCCCTAGAGACAAGAACAAGCGTAAGCACTTGAACCACTCAAAGACTATGTTACCACATCCCAAGCTCTGCATTATGCATCTTCTGATTCACAACTTGGTTGGAAATTCTAATGAGTAATGAAGGTAGAACACGGTCCATGGTCATCGTGTAAAAAGAAACCAGGTTCTAAAACCTTCCTACCAGTGGGATTTTGAACAATAAAATTCCCATACTCTAAGAACAAATTCAGCTTATTTGAAAATGCATATATGGCTTAGGCATGAAGCCTTAAGAAACAAGAAACGGAGCCTCTGACTGGCAACAACATTGCAATTAGATGCCACATGCTTCTCCTTCACTGGGTAAAATTGATCAACATTGCTTCCACAGAAATGGTAAATCCAGGGTGGAGACACTGGTTTTAAGGGTCAACCAGGTTTCCTCACAGAGGAGATGTCAAGACTGAAATAGGCGTGCTGGAGGGTATTCCAAGCACAGGGACACTCCATGCCAATCTAGGAAAATGAGGCCCCATCTTGTCTCAATGTCTTGCCCGACACCTGGTTTACAAACGGATCAGCCTCTGTGACCCAAGGCCAGACCCAATGGACAAAGCAGAGCTCAGACCCCAGGACCACACAATCCTGAAGGAGGCAGGTCAGTTACTCTCTGCACAGCATGCAGAATTGATTGCAGGTGTTCTAGCAGTCAGACACTCAGTATCAGAAAATCAAAATAAAATTTACATTTTCATAGACTCATGACATTTCCAAATGGCATAACCCGATGGTTACAAACATGGAAGCAAAATAATTTAAAAAATAATTCTAAAAGTATATGGTCCAAATTTTATTGGGAAGAACTATGTGAATTATGAAACAGAATTATGATATTTGACATACTTATATTGGTGCAGCAAAAAGATAATTCAGAAGCCACAAAATCATATAACCATGTAGATGCATTATCAGAAATCATAACCGTTAACACACAAAACATACCCCAATTAAAGCTACACAGAAAATCAGAAAACTCATGATATTCAGTACTACATCTTCAACTCAAAAGAAAATAAGACAAGGAATGGGAAATACCACAAGTGCCAAACAATTATAACTAAATAGGGAGATGACTTTAAAGTTAAACACCAGAACTAGCCTACACTCCATAAAAACAACTATAACTACATAAGGAAAAAGAGATTAGACGCATGCTTAGTGTGCAGGTGGCCATGAGAAACTGAAAGCAAGATGGCACCAAATTCAAAAGGCCAAAGGTAATTGTGAGCAATGTAAAGCTGATCTAAAGTAGAGCTATTTTACAGCCATAGATAGGTACAAACCTAGCACCTTCAACCTGTGCTTCCAGATAGATTTTATAGGATCATTAAATTATCCCTAGTCATAAAAATATGCAGTAACAATGGTTGATACATATGCAGAGATTAGCATAGTAGTAGTGGTTAGCCATTCATCTGCCAAAGATGCCATCTCAGCCTTAGAATATATGATAGCTCACTATGGAGCCCTAAAATAATTGCAAGTGATAAGGGAACTCATTTTGCCTGAAGAATTACACAGGCATTGGCAGATAAATGGGATATAGAATGAACTTTTCACCTACTCTGTAATCCCACAGC
>NC_045439.1:159370359-159408902 GCF_002776525.5 Piliocolobus tephrosceles
TAAAACTTTGGATAAAATGATTACATTTCAACAACCTATTAGCCTGACACGTTTTAATTTAAATCAACAAGAAAGTCAACAAGAGCAACTTCATATCTTAATCAGATAACTTTAAGGCTCTTAAAGGGTAAGGAAGAAAATGATACAAACATTATGCCTTACAAAGTGAACACTAGACTTAATGACACTACTGTCTCCCGTGAGGACATGGTGGCCAATGGACATGCAAATATTTATTGGACTGCAGGAAAAGAGGAGAGTTACAATTACACACAATCTCCAAACTTACTCCAAGTTGTCACTAGACCTAGATTTGTTGCCACACTTTCTGCAAAATTGGTACCACACTGCTTTTTTCTAGTCATTGGTATTAATATAATTGAAACTGTATTCAATTTAATCTGATTTTACTTGCCACTAACCTAATACATTTACATCACGATCACAAGAACAGCACCAAAAGGATGGTGATAAAGCATTCATGAGAAGTTGCCCCCATGATCCAATCTCCTCCCAGCAGGCCCCACCTCCAACATTGGAGAATATAATTTGACATGAGATTTGTTGTTGACACAGATCAAAACCATATCATTCCACTCCTGGTCCCCCCATCTCATGTTCTCACTTTGCAAAATACAATTTTGCCTTCCTAACATTCCTGCAAAGTCTTAACTCATTCCAGCATTAACTCAGAATTCCAAAGTTCAAAGTCTCATCTGGGAAAAGGCTAGTCCCTTTCACCTATGATCCTGTAAAATCAAAAACTAGTTAGGCTGGGCACAGTGGCTCATGCCTGTAATCCCAGCACTTTGGGAAGCCAAAGTGGGCAGATCACTTGAGGTCAGGGGTTCGAGACCAGCCTGGCCAACATAGTGAAGCCCTGTCTCTACCAAAAAAAAAAAAAAAAAAAAAATTAGCCAGGCATGGTGGCACATAGCTGTAATCCCAGCTACTCAGGAGGCTGAGACATGAGAGTTGCTTGAACCCAGGAGGCAGAGGTTGCAGTGAGCCAAGATCGCACCTCTGCACTCCAACCTGGGCAGACTGAGACTGTCTCAAAAAACAAACAAAACTAGCTAGCTACTTCCATGATACAGTGGAACTACAGGCATTTGGTAAACATTCCTGTTCCAAAAGAGAGAAATCAGCCAAAAGAAAGAGGGTGTAGGCCCCATGAAAGTCTGAAACCCAGAAGGGTAGTCATTAAATCTTAAAGCTCCAAAGTAATATCCTTTGACTCCAGATCCCATATCCAAGGCACACTGATACAAGGGATGGGCTCCCAAGGCCTTTCACAGCCATGCCCCTGTGGCTGCCCTCATGGACTGGTGTTGAGTGCCTGTGGCTTTTCCAGGCACAACATGCAAGCTTCAGTGGGCCTACAGTTGCAGAGTCTGGAGGAGTGTGGTCCCCTTCTCACAGTTCCACTAGGCAGGGACTCTGCATGTGGACTCCAGCCCAACATATCCCCTCTGCACTACCCTAGTGGTGGTTCTCCGTGAGGGTTCTGCCTCTGCAGTAATCTTCTGCCTGGACACCTGGACTTTTCCATACATTCCATACATCCTCTGAAACCTACGTGGAGGCTGCCAAGCCTCAACTCTTGCACTCTGTGTACCTGCAGGCTTAACACCATGTGGAAGACACCAAGGCTTATAGCTCACACCCTCTGAAGCAGTGGCCTGAACTGGACTTAGATCCATTTAAACCATGGCTAAAGCTGAAACAGCTGGGATGCAGCGAGCAGAGGCTGTAAAGGGCAGCAGGACCCTGGGCCTGGCCCATGAAACGATTCTATCCTCTGAGGCTTCCAAGCCTGTGATGGGAGGGACTGCTTTAGAGACAAAGGTCTCTAAAATGTATTCAAGGCCTTCTTGCAATTAATTGTCTTGGCTATTAGCACTTAGCTCCTTTTTATTTAAGTAAATTTCTGCAGCCTTCTTGAATTCCTCCCCTGAAAATCAGCTTTACTTTTCTATCATATGAGTAGGCTGCAAATTTTCCAAACTTTTACACTCTGCTTCCTCTTTAAATGTAAGTGCCAACTTTAGGTCATTTTTTGTTCACGCACATAGGCACAGGCTGTTAGAAGCAGGCAGGCCTCATGTTAAATGCTTTGCTACTTAGATACGTATTCCACCAGATACACTAAATCATCATTCTTAAGTTCAAAGTTTAGTTTCGCAGATGCCTAGGGCAGGAACACAATGTGGCCAAGTTCTTTGCTAAGGCATAACAAAAGTGATTTTTGCTTCAGTTCCCAATAAGTTATTCATTTCCACCTGAGACATCATTAGCCTGGTCATCTCTGTTCATATGACTATCAGCATTTGGGTCACAATCATTCAAGTCTCTAAGAAGTTTCCAATTTTCCCTTGTTTTCCTGTATTCTTCTGAGTCCTCTGAAGTCTTCCAACCTTTGCCCATTATCCAGTTCCAAAGCTGCTTCCATATTTTCAGGTATCTTTATGGCAATGTCCCACTCCCCATTAACAATTTTTATATTAGTTCATTCTCACGTTGATATAAAGAGACTGGGTAATTTATGAAGAAGAGAGGTTTAATTGGCTTATGGTTCAGGTTGTGGCTTCTGTTTTTGGGGAGACTTCAGGAAGCTTCCAATCGTGGCAGAAGGCAAAGGAGGAACAGGCATCATACATGGTCAGAGAAGGAGCAACGGATAGAGAAGGAGAGATGCTCCATATCTCAGGATAACTCACTATCACAACAGCACCAAGGGGATGATGCTAAACCATTCATGAGAAACCACCACCTACATTATCTAATCACCTCCCAACCATTCCCCATCTCCAACATTGGGGACTGCAATTCAACATGACATGTTGCGAGGTTACAGATCCAAACTATATCGCAATCTTGTTGATTCTTTCCATGAAACAACTTCTAAATTTGTGTGGTTTTTCATATGGTTTTCCACATCCCAACTTCTTTCACTTCAGCTCTGATTTTGGTTATTTTTTGTGTTCTCCTACCTGTGGGGTTGGTTGTCCTTGTTTCTCTAGTCCCTCTAAGAGTCATGTTAGATTGTTAATTTGAGATATTTCTCACTTTTTGATGTGGGTGTTTAGTGTTATAAACTTATCCCTTAATGCTGCTTTAACTGTATCCCAGAGATTCTGGTATGTTGTATATTTGTTCTCATTGGTTTCAAAGAATTTCTTGATTTCTGCCTTAATTTCATTATTTATTCAAAAATCGTTCCGAAGAAGGTTGCTTAATTTCCATGTAACTGTATGGTTTTGAGTGATTTTTCTTGGTATTGATTTCTATTCTGAGAATGTGATTTGGATAATTTCAGCTTTTTTAATTTGCTGAGGGTTGTTTTATTGCTGAGTGCATGTTCAATTTTAGGGTATGTGCCATGTGTTCAGAAGAATGTATATTCTGTTGTTTGGGAGTGCACTGTTCTTTAGATGTCCATTAGGTCTGTTTGGTTAAGTGTCAAGTTCAGGTCTTAAATATCTTCATCAGTTTTCCAAGTTGATGGTCTGTCTAATACAGTCAGTGGGGTCTTGGAAGTCTGCAGCTATTATTTTGTGATTATCAAAGTGTCTTCTAGGTCTCTAAGAACTCGCTTTATGAATCTGCATCTTTCAGTGTTAGGTGCATATATATGTATCATAGTTAGGTCTTCTTGTTAGATGGAACCCTTGACCCTTTCTTTGTCTTTTTATCTTTTTTTTTTTAAGTCTTTCTTTGCCTGAAATTAGAACAGCAACCTCTGTGTTTTTCTATTTTCCGTTTGCTTGGTGGATTTTGCTTCATGCCTTTACTTTGAGCCTGAGTGTCAGTACATAGGAAGTGGATCTCTTGAAGCCAGCATACAGTTGAGTCTTCCTTCTGTACTTAACCTGCCACTCTGTACTTTTTAATTAGGGAATTTAGCCTGTTCACATCCAATATTAATATTGATATGTATAGATTTAATCCTGTGATTCTGTTACCTGGTTATTATGCAGACTTTTCTGTGTGGTTACTTTATAGTGTTAATGCTTTATGTACTTAAGTGTGTTTCTGCAGTGACTGCTAATGGCCTTGCCATATTTAGCACTCCCCTCAGGGTCTCTCGTAAGGCGGGTCTGATGGTAATGAATTACCTTAGCATTTGCTTGTCTGAAAATAATCTCATTTCTCCTTCACTTATGAAGCTTAGTTTGATTGGATGTGAAATTCCTGGTTGGAAATTCTTTTCTTTAAGAATGCTAAATGCACATCCTGCCCCCACCCTCACCCCTACTTCCTGCAATCTCTTCAGGCTTGTAAGGTTTCTGCTGAAAAGTCCACTGTTTGTGTGATAATGTTCCCTTTTGTGGGTAACCTGCCCCTTCTGTCTAGTTGCCTTTAACATTGTTTCTTTCATTTCAACCTTGGAGAATCTGTTGACTAAGTGTCTTAGGGATGGTCATCGTGTGTAGTATCTGACAGAGTTTCTCTGAAGTTCCTGAATTTGAATGTTGGTCTCTGTAACAAGTTTGGGAAAAGTTTATTGGATAATATCCTGGAATGTTTTCCAAGTGACTTTCTTTCACTCCTTCTCTTTCAGGGACACCAATAAGCCATCATTTGGTCTCTATATATAATCTCATATTTCTTGGAGGTTTAGTCTATTATTCTTTTACCTTTTTAAAAATTTTCATCTGAGGTATTTCAGAGAACCAGTCTTTAAGCTCTGAGATTCTGTGTTTTTTTTTAGACTGACTTTCACTCTGTTGCCCAGGCTGGAGTGCAGTGGCGCGATCTCGGCTCACTGCAAGCTCCACCTCCCAGGTTCACGCCATTCTCCTGCTTCAGCCTCCCGAGTAGCTGGGACTACAGGCGCCCGCCACCACACCCAGCTAATTTTTTGTGTTTTTAGCGGAGACAGGGTTTCACCATGTTAGTCAGGATCGTGTTGATCTCCTGGCCTGTGATCCACCCACCTCTTCCTCCGAAAGTGCTGGGATTACAGGCCTGAGCCACCGCTCCCAGCCTCTGAGATTCTTTTCTATGTTTGGTTGATTCTCCTGTTAATAGTGGCCATTGTATTCTGAAATTCTTGAAGTGATTTTTTTCAGCTCTATCTAATCAATTTTGTTATGTCTTAATATGCCAATTTTGTCTTTTATCTTTTGTATCATTTTATTTTATACCTTAGGATTGGGTTTTGACTTTCTTCTCAATATTGATTATCTTTGTTCTTATCCATGTTCTGAATTCTATTTCTGTCATTTCAGCCGTTTCAGCCTGGTTAAGAACCATTTTTTGGGAAGTGGGCTGATGTTCCTTCAGTCTTTGTAATTATTGTCCTTTGGATGAGTTACTTTGCTTTTATCTTCTTCGATGCCCCTGGGGGTTTGATTATGGTATGTAGTGGGTTAAGTCAATTGGCTCTATTTCTGGAAGATTTTAGGCTGAGTTCAGTACTCCTGGGATGTGTGCTCTAACTCTGTGGGGTTGATACCCAACCCCCAGCTTTGTTCTCTGTCCTGTCAAAGTTAGGAACCTGCTGCACTGGAAGGGCCAAGGTATTTACTAGGTGAGGTCTGCCCACACGCACACGTGTGCTGGCAAAGTGGTAGCAAGGTGGCTGTGGGCAAGTGCATGCCAGCAAAGCAGCATGGGGGAGGCTGCAGTCAGGTTTGGGTGTAGGTGAACTGGGTGTATGTCAATAGGGACCACTCTGCTGGAGCTCCCTGACAGTCTAGCACAGTCTTCCAGTGAAGCAGGTATGATGTGGGCCCCTGGGAGGCACCTTAGTTAGGCATATGAGGCTGCACTACAAGTAGTGCAGCCAAGCTGGGGCTCTAGAAGCCAGCAGATACGGGTCACTGAGATTGGAATAGCCTCATCTCACAGGCAAGATCACCCTGCTGTATTCTAGTCCAACAGTTCACCTAAGACTGAAGTCTCCTAGGGGAGCGTGGCGAGCCTTGGGTAATGGGCATCCCTGCTTGTGCTCCACTACAGACATTCCATCAACAAACCCTCTGGGCTCTACACAGGCTGGAGTCCTGCCCTTATTACCTCTCTAAACAGCTCTCCCTGCAAGCTCAAGTGTCCTTCGTGGTCATGGGGTGCTGCCAGGATTCCAGATGGCGGTTGTAAGAGTAGATCACTCCTTGCCTGTTCAACTCACCCCTTCCCCAGAAATCACTGGGGGCCAGGAATGAGGCCCAGTGTACAGTCGCCTTGTACAGGATTCCCAACTATATTAAGTGGAATTGTTTTTGAGTTTCAGTTTTCAGTTTATTTGCAGTATAATAGAATGCAATTGTTTTTTATTGAACTTGTACACTACAACATTACTGAATTTTATGTTCTAATCTTATATTAGTGGATTCCTTAGGATTTTGTATATACTAGATCATTTTACTGGTACATAGAGACAGTTTGATTTCTTTCATTTTTTTATTTTTTGATATGGAGTTTTGCTCTGTTGCCCAGGATGGAGTGCAGTGGTGCAGTCTCGGCTCATTGCAACCTTCACCTCCTAGGCTCAAGTGATTCTCCTTCCTCAGCCTCCCAACTAGCTGGGGTTACAGGCGCCTGCTACCATGCCTGGCTAGTTTTTATATATTTTTAGTAGAGACGGGATTTCACCATGTTGGCCAGTCTGGTCTGGAACTTCCAAGCTCAGGTGATCCACCTTCCTCGGCCTCCCAAAGTGCTGGGATTACAGGCGTGAGCCACCGCACCCAGCCTGATTGATTTATCTTCATTCTGATAGTGTTATATTTATTTTTCTAGCATAATTTATTGACTGCATCCTCAATTACAATTTATAATAGAATGGTGGTAGTGGATAAGCTTTTTGAGTTTTTAATTTTGGAAAAATTACTGAGACTTTCTTGATACCAGTGTTATGTGAGCTTTCCATGGATGTCTGTTTCCAAGTAAAGAACATTTCCTTTCATGCATAATTTTTTCATGTTTTTACCATGAGTGGGTTTTAGATTTTTCAAATGCTTGTTACATATCCTTGGAGGTCATCATGAGGGTTTGTTTTTTCATTTATTAATAAAATGTATTACACTAATTGTTTTTGTATATTTTATTTTATCAAACTTACAATCCTGACATAGGTACCCTTCATCAGAGTGTATAAATGTGTTTTAAGAACCTGAATTATTTGTTTATTTCTTTGAGGATTATTGCCTCAGTATTCCTAAGACATATTGGTCTACAATTTTCCTTTCTCCTTCTTTTTATGAGATGGAGTCTCTCTCTGTTGCCCAGGATGGATGGAGTGCAGTGAGACAATCTTGGCTCACTGAATACTCCGCCTTCTGGATTCAAGCAATTCTTCTGCTTCAGCCTCCTGAGTAGCTGGGATTACAGGAACCTGCCACCACACTCGGCTAATTTTTGTGTTTTCAGTAGAGATAGGGTTTCACGATATTGGCCAGGCTGGTCTCAAATTCTTGACCTCAGATGATCCGCCCACGTCGGCCTCCCAAAGTACTGAGATTACAGACGTGAGCCACCATGCCCTTGTATTTTCCTTTCTTAAAGTATCTCTGTCTAGTTGTAGTATCAGAGTAATCTGCCTCATAGAATGCATTAGGCAGTAATCTCTTCTTCTGTGTTGTTTTTATTTTCTTTTATGAAGAATTAAGGATCATTATTAAGTTGTTAATGGGTCAAGAGAAAGTTACCACTGAAGTCTTCTCTACCTGGGCAACAATTGACTCCTAACAACCACTATAAGCTTGAAAGATGATCCCTCCCCAGCTGATCCTTCAGGTGAGTCCTCAGCAACATCTACATCTGGATTCCTGACCCAGAGAAACTGTGAGTAATGTGTGTGTGTGTCAGTTTTTTAGCCTCTGAGCTATGTGGTAATTGGCTATGGTGCAGTAAATAATGCATCTGACAGTAAGTATAATGTGTTATCCTGGAGTGAATCCAAAAACTTAAAAATGATATCAGTAGAAAACCTGGTAAAATATGAATAAAGTCTGTAGTTTAGTTAGTAGTTTTATGCTGTCATCAATTTTCATGTTTTCATACATATTCTATCTATGTCAACATTATAGGAAGTTGCAGGATAGATGAAATCCTATGTAATATTTTTATAACTTTCTGTAAATATAAATTTATTTCAAAATTAAAGAGTAAAGACATAATTCACATATTTGACATCACAACTTGGTCTAAACTTAATTGACTCTTAAGGAACCTTAACCTCTGGGTGCAAATATAATAAACATTATAAATTATGAATTATATGGATTTAGTTTTAATTTACTCTTTTTTATTTTTAATTTATTTTTATTTATTTTATTTTTTATTTTTTAAATTATTTATAATATATATTATATTATATATAATATAATATATTATAATATATTTAATTTATTTTAATTTATTTTTAATTTATTTAATTATTTAAGGAGTACCAAAGCCCAGTTATTTTCTCAATTATCCAAAAGTAGTGTTGGCCAGAGTAACAAGTGGGCAGAGCAGAATATTTTATGAATACCATAATGCATCTACACTTGCCTTGACTATTTATAAAGTGATGTGTATGATTATCATCTATATGATCATAAAGACAAATGAGAAAGAAAAATTTATAGATATGCAACTTTTCTGAATTTAAGAATAGGATCTAGCCAGGCATAGTAGCATGTGTCTGTAGTCCCAGCTGCTAGGAAGTGTGAGGCAGAAGGATCACTTGAGACCAGGTGTTTGAGGTCATAGTTTGCTATGGTTCCATCTGTGAATAGCCACGGCACTCCAGGTTGGGCAAAATGGCGTCACCCTGTCTCCAATGAATAAATGTTTCAGTTGGACTGTAATTTTTAGATATCTTTGTTCATATTTATATGATTAGGACTGGAATTCTCATGATACAGATTTTTCTGTTTTTAGAAAGCTACCACTGCAATACAAACTTTCATATAACTCAGTGCCATGTCTGTCTTCCTCCTGAATGTATATCTTGAACTATAGACTAATTATCTCACCATATTTGTTTTATATCTGTCATTTGTTTGCTTTTGAGGTTTCTCTCTGGATCATGGCTATAAACTATAGCCCTGCCCAACAGGACTCAAGGGTTTAATACTGAATTTTCACAGTCTGCTTTCCTTGGGATGCTTATTTATGCTGGTGGATGGCCTAATGTCTAATTGTCTGACCTGTAACCAGGTTTCTCTCTCACAGAATACTCATTTTTATTGGAATACATCCTTATGACTCCTTTCTGACCCATGTTTAGTTTATCCCTACCAAGGTAGACACTCTTTAAGAATACTGAGTGGGACGGCCGGGCGCGGTGGCTCAAGCCTGTAATCCCAGCACTTTGGGAGGCCAAGATGGGCGGATCATGAGGTCAGGCGATCGAGACCATCCTGGCTAACCCAGTGAAACCCCATCTCTACTAAAAAATACAAAACACTAGCCGGGCGAGGTGGCGGGCACCTGTAGTCCCAGCTACTCAGGAGGCTGAGGCAGGAGAATGGCATAAACCCAGGAGGCGGAGCTTGCAGTGAGCTGAGATCCAGCCACTGCACTCCAGTCTGGGTGACAGAGCAAGACTCTGTCTCAAAAAAAAAAAAAAAAAAAGAATGCTGAGTGGAACAAAAACATGAGGTCTAGGTATGTTGGTCAAGTGAGACGCCTAAGAGACAACACAACAAAAGGCATGCAATATCCCTCAGTGTGTGACTAACAGATCCTGGAGGTAAGAGGGCAGCATTCTTTGCAGGGCCAATGGGAAGTGGAGAACTCTCTGAAACAAACACTCCCAAGCAGCAGGGGTCAAGGGGAGCAAAGAGAGAGAATCCATGATGGACCAGCAGGCTGAAGCATTTATTGGTGTATAATCTGTGTTTTTCAGAGATACAGAACCAATAGATGATAGTTGTAGATAGATGATAGATAGATAGATAGATAGATAGATAGATAGATAGATAGATAAGAGGCAATTTATTAGGCATGGGCTCATGTGATTATAGAGACTGAGAATCCCAAGGCAGGCCATCCATAAGCTTAGGACCCTGAGATGCGGTAGTGTGGCCCAATCCAACATCGTATCTTCAGAACCATGGAAGCCCTGGGGTAATTCTCAATTTAACGCCAAAAGCCTACAAATCTGAGTAAGCCGTGAGTTTCAAGGGCAGACATCTTTGATTTCTGTTGTTCAAGGGCAGGAAAAGAAATATCCTTCCTCCAGGAGAGAGAGACAGGGAAAAAATTATGCCTTTTTGGTTGTATTTAGCCTCAAGGAGATTGGATGGTGCTTGTTTTTCTTGGGGGTGGATCTTTACCCCTCAGTCAAATGACACACACACCAAACTCCTCACTCACAGACTCAGAAGTAATGCTTTACCAGTCTTCTAAGTCTTCATTAATACAGTCGATGTGATACATAAAATTAACCATCCCAAGCCCATCATTTTTCAACTTCGCACCTGATATTGTTTGGCTGTGTTCCCACCCAAGTCATCTTGAATTGTAGTTCCCATGATTCCCACATGCTGCAGGAGGGCCCCAGTGGGAGGTAATTGAATAATGGGGGTGATTACCTCCATGCCTCTGTTCTCATGATAGTAAGTGATTTCTCACAAGATCTGATGATTTTATAAGGGGCTTTCTCCCCATTTTCTCGGCACTTGCCTTCCTGCCACCATGTGAAGAAGGACATGTTTGCTTTCCCTTCCACCATGATTGTAAGTTTCCTGAGGCCTCCCCAGCCATGCTGAACAGTAAGTCAATTAAACTGCTTTCTGTTATAAATTACCCTGTCTCAAGTATGTCTTTATTAGCAGTATGAGAATGAATTAATACAGTAAATTAATACCAGTGGTAGGGTACTGCTATAAAGATACCCCAAAATAGGGAAGCGACTTTGGAACTGGATAACAGGCAGAGGCTGAAACAGTTTGGAGGGCTTAGAAGAAGACAGGAAAATGTGGGAAAGTTTGGAACTTTCTAGAGACTTGTTGAATTCCTTTGACCAAAATGATGATAGTGGTACGAACAATGAAGTCCAGGCTGAGGGGGTCTCAGATGGAGATGAGGAACTTGTTGGGTACTGAAGTAAAGGTCACTCTTGCTATGCAAACAGACTGGTGGCATTTTGCTCCTGCCCTAGAGATCTGTGGAACTTTGAACTTGAGAGAGATGATTTAGGGTGTCTGGCAGAAGAAATTTATAAGCAGCAGAGCATTCAAGAGAAAGCACAACATAAAAGTTTGGGAAGTTTGCAGCCTGACAATGTGAAATAAAAGAAAACCTGATTTTCTGGGGAGAAATTCAAGCCAGCAGCAGAAATTTGCATCAGTAATAAGGAGCCTAATGTTAATCACCAAGACAATTGGGAAGTGTCTCCAGGTCATGTTAGAGACCTTTATGGCAGCCCCACCTATCACAAGCTGGAGACCTAAAGGGAAAAATGTTTTGTGGACTAGGCCCAGGCCCCACTGCTCTGTGCAGCCTCAGGACATGGTGGCCTGCATCCCATCTGCTTTGGCTCCAGCTGCTCCAGCTAAAAGGGGCCAAGGTACAGCTCAGGCCCTTGGTTCAGAGGGTGCAAGCCCCAGGCCTTGGTGATTTACACATGGTGTTGGGCCTGCAGGCACACAGAAGTCAAGAATTGAGGTTTGGGAACCTTTGCCTAGATTTCAGAGGATGTATGGAAATACCTGGGTGTCCAGGTAGATGTTTGCTGCAGGGACAGAGCCCTCAAAGAGAACCTCTGCTAAGGCACTGAGGAAGGGAAATGTGGGGTTGGAGCCCCCACACAGAGTACCCACTGTGGCACTGCCTAGTGGAGCTGTGAGAAGAGGGCCAACATCCTCCAGACCCTAGAATGGTAGATCCACTGACAGCTTGCACCATGTCCCTGGAAAAGCCACAGACACTCAATGCCAGCTGTGAAAGCAGCTGGGAGGAGGGCTGTACCCTGCAAAGCCACAGGGGCAGAGCTGCCCAATGCCGTGGGAGCCCACCTCTTGCATCAGCATGACCTGGATGTGAGACATGGAGTCAAAGGAGACATTTTGGAACTTCAAAGTTTAATGACTGCCTTCTTGGATTTTAACTTGCATGGAGCCTGTAGCACCTTCATTTTGGCCAGTTTCTCCCACTCGGAACAGGTGTATTTATCCAACGCCTGTACTTCCATTGTATCTAGGAAGTAACTAACTTGCTTTGGATTTTACAGGCTTATAGGTAGAAGGGACTTGCCTTGTCTCAGATGAGACTTTGGACTTGGACTTTTGGGTTAATCCTGGAATGAACTAAGACTTTTGGGGACTGTTCAAAAGGCATGATTGGTTTTGAAATATGAGGACATGAAATTTGGGAGGAGTCAAGGCTGGAAAGATAAGGTTTGGCTTTGTTCCCTCCCAAATGTCATCTTGAATTATAGTTCCCATAATCCGCACATGTCATGGGAGAGACCTGGTGGGAGGTAATTGAATCATGATGGCACTTAACCCCATGCTGGTCTTCTTGGGATAGTGAGTGAGTTCCCATGAGATTTGATGGTTTTAAAGGGGGCTTTTCCCCCTTTTGCTCAGCACTTCTTTTTCCTGCCACCACGTGAGGAAGGACGTGTTTGCTTCCCCTTCTTCCATGATTGTAAGTTTCCTGAGGCCTCCCCAGCCATGCTGAACTGTGAGTCAATTAAACCTATTTCCTTTATAAATCACCCAGTCTCAGGTATGTCTTTATTAGCAGCATGAGAACAGACTAATACAGCACCCGTATTATTTCCTTAACCCCAAACTAATCTCCAAATGGGTGACTTAATGTGCTACCTCCTGAATATACTGGGGTAGAGATTGGACCCCACAGTATCTCAGGCAGCATCATCTTTATGAATTTTCTCGGTGCAGTTCATTCGGCTGTTTTTGCTGGTTGTACTTAAAGGTTTCCCAAACAGGCATTACATAGTGTAGGTGACTTCACAATTCTGGGGTCCTGGTAGTGGTACTACTTCCTCTAGTCCATTAATCATTAACTTAGTGAGTAATGTCTGTAGTGACCTCATTTCCATGGCTTCACTAGGGATTTCCCTGATGGGAACTCTTTGTAGCAGCTCCAAGCTCACGTTCGCACTTGGCATTGCTGTATTAGGGGCTCTCTGCAGTGGCTCTGCCCTGTGACAAGTCTCCGTCTCGGTTTTCAGGCTTGCAAAGAAATCCAAAGAAAATTGTGGAGGCTGCCAAGCCTTCAAAGCTCTTGCTTTCTGTAAGCCTGCAGAATTAGCACCACAGGGACATCTCCAAGGTGTAGGACTTGTACATCCAAGAGCTGGGGCACAAGTCCCACCTGGGACTACTTTATCCAAAGCACCTGGAATGCAGGGAGCAGCATCCTGACTTGGCACAGGGCAATGCCTTCATTTGTCCCCAGAAACCATCCTGTCCTCCAGAACCCCTGGGCCTGTGATGGGAGGGCCGCCTGAAAATGACTGAAATGCTGTGGGGCCTCCTTCCCATTGTCTTAACTGTTAATACCTGGCTCCCTTGTAGCCAGGCTAATCTCTGGCAAACTGTGGCTCTGTCACACGCTTGGGTTTTTCTCCTGGAAATGCTCTTTTATTCTCTACCACAGGGGCAGGCTGCAAAATTTTTAAATTGTTTTCTTGTCTATTTTTCTTTATCAGTTCACATGAAGCATTTGGAAGTAAAGACATGATGGACTGAACACTTTGCTGCTCAGAGACTTCTTCTTCCAGATTCCCTCATTCATCACTAAGTAGTTAGGCCTCTCACAAAGCCCTGGGTCATGGATCAGGTCAGCCATTCTTTACCCATTCAAAACAGGGATGGCCTTTACTGCAGTTACTAATATCTTGTTTCTTAGTTCCATCTGACATTTGATCAGAATGGCCCTATGTCAGTGTTTCTATCAGCAGTGAGGACTAAACTCTGATATTTTTTTTATCCTGCCCAAATTCCTATCTAAAATGTCTAGGGAGTCAAGCACTACAAACCATAAATTCTCATCAGATGGGTTTCATTTGACCCTGTATATTGTGACTTACTTTCGAACCTGACTCTGGCGTAACATTACAAAACAAGGAAGAAAATCAAAATATTCTACTCCAAAAACATGTTTCTTTGTTACATTTTGAAATGGTCCTGCAAGCCGTCCTTTGTGGAGGAAAATTCACATCCATAAAGCATCTCTATTAAAATACGTAGACCTTTTCCTGTCAGGCTCTTCCAATTCTGAATAGATTAGCTAAGAGTGTACCACCTTTTAAAGTGTCTGAATAGGAAACATTTGTCATCTATTGTCTCTAAGGAAAATGGCTTTGAGAATTCAAAAGAACCTTGGTCTCCAAAGTCTTTTGTCTTAACCTGAACATTTCCTTTCTATTGATCCCAGGTCCTTAGAAAAAACTCAACCAGCTGTCAACCAGAAACTATTTAAATGTATCTGTAGCCTGTAACCCCACCCTGCCACCCCCTACCCTGCTTCAAGCTGTCCCACCTATCTGGAACAAACCAATGTATTCCTTAAATGTATTTGATTTCTGTCTCATGCTTCCCTAAAATGTATAAAACCAAGCTGCACCCCAACCACCTTGGGTGCGTGTGCTCAGGACCTCCTGAGGGCTGTGTCATGAGCCATAGTCACTCATATTTTGCTCAGAATAAATCTCTTTACATATTTTACAGAGCTTGACTTTTTTTGGTCAATAGCAGTCTTGTCACAGTCACTTGACCAATTTATAAGGACTCCCAAACTTTTCCTAGTCTTCTTGTATCTAACCCTTACAGCAATGTAGGCTTTATCTAGCCCACTTCTCCAAAGTCTTCCAGCCTCTGCCCATTACCCATTTTCTGTATTAGTCTCTTTTTCTGTTGCATATAATAGAATACAAAAAAATCTGGGTAATTTATAAAGACAAGAAATGTATTTCTTACAGTTATGAAGGCTAATAAGTCCAAGGTTGAGGGGCCACATCTGGTGAGAGCCTCTTGCCGGTGGGGACTCCCCAAAGAGTCCTGAGGTCGTATCGTGCAGGTTTCACCTAGCTCGGGGCTGAGCGTGGTAGGACCTATCTCTTTTCCTCTTATAAAGCCACCAGTTTCCCTGACCTGATAACTCATTAATCCATTAACACATTAATCCATAAATAGATGTGTTACTGGTAAGTGTGGGGTCCTCATTTCCTGTTTTTTACAGAAAAATAATTAAGGCTAGAGAGGTAAGAAGTAACAAGATTGGGCCGGGTGCAGTGGCTCATGCCTGTAATACCAATACTTTGGGAGGCCAAGGCAGGTGGATCACGAGGTCAGGAGATCAAGACCATCCTGGCCAACATGGTGAAAGCCTGTCTCTACTAAAAATACAAAAATCAGCTGGGCATGGTGGCATGCACCTGTAGTCCCAGCTACTCAGGAGGCTGAGGCAGGAAAATCGCCTGAAAGCAGGTGGCAGAGGTTGCAGTGAGCCGAGATCCTGCCACTGCACTCCAGCCTGGGTGACAGAGCGAGACTCTGTATCAAAAAAAAAAAAAAAAAAAAGAAAGAAAGAAAAGGGAAAAGTAACAAAGTGTATTTAAAGCGGCGGTACATTCTGAATGCGGAGTCAGGACAGGCTGCTGGCAAAAGGAGACAACGAATATTAGCACTGGGGAAGCTGCTTTGTGGGGGGTCTTACATGATTATTCGTGAAAGGGATATAAAGGGCTGTCACTAGCAAGCATGTTTTGGGTGGTCTCTGGGTGCACATGCGTTGTGGCCATATATGCTCATGCATGCATCGCATGTCATGTTAGCATCTTAAATCTCCAGTTGGGTGTATTTTTTACCATTATAATGAGCAAAAGGCCACTTTTAGGGTGAGCCAAGAGGGAAGTGCACATGCTTGCTACTGGGGAAAGTTCCTACTGAAGTTATCTCCTATTAGGTCCAGGTAAGTCCCAGGTTAGGGCCAGATAAGCCTAACGACAAGTCCGGAAGTGGCCATTGTTTTCTTCTGATTGACAGTGGACACTGGTTGCTGGTGGGGTGAAGTTTCCGGGGCTTCCTTTGCCAGAACTGCGCTTCTCAGGGCTGCCTTTTTTGCTCATGTGTGTCTATCTGCCTATTCTGACAGACGATCCACTTAGGAAAGCAGAACACTCATTATCCATCTAATCACCTCTTAAAGGCCCCACCACTTGATACTTCCACGTCGGGGATTAACTTTTAAAATAAGTCTGGTGAAAGACAAATGTTCCAGCCACAGCAGATGCCAGGAGATCTCCTGTATTCTGGACATATTCTTCCTTACCTTCATTGTGGAGTATTAGTTCAATTTTCCCCTAGTAGTCTGGATCAGTTGCCCCAACAAACACTACAACTCACTTCTTCACCTGTTATTTCAGGAACATGAGGAGTCCAGTGTGGCTGAATGGCAGTCTTCACATTTCGTTCAATGAACTAATTGTTGTGTGTTTAGTGGCAGCATTCCTCTCTCTAGAATTAAGACCTCTAGGCCAGCAGAGCATATTGTTCCAGGAGCAGAAAGCAAAGATTTCACTAGGGAGACATTAAGAGTAATATGAGTGGTGCCATTCTCATTTTAGTCCCAGGATTCCTAAATCTGTAATTCTGGTTTGGGGAGAAAGAGTATTATATAATGGCTGCTAATTCAGGGTGTGTACGGGATTCTAGAGAACCTTGCCCCAAAGATTGTTACCTAGAAGGTGCTGCAACTGTGAGTCCCAAAGGCTATTCCACCATTTATCAAGCTAGTTCCTCCGGGATGATGGGGAACACAGTAAGACCAGCGAGCTTCGTGACCATAAGCCCACTGCTGCAATATGTTGGTTGTGATTGGAGTTCCTTGATCAGAGCCAATGTTTTGTGGAATACCATGATGATAAGTAAAGCATGCTATTAGTCCACAAATTACCGTTTTGGCAGAAAGCTTATGTTCAAGGAAGTAAAATCCACATCTAGCGTAAATATCTATTCCAGGAAGGGCAAAACACTGCTCCTTTCTTGACGAAAGATACCCAACGTAATCATGCAAAAACTGGTAGTTTGCTGATCACCCGGGGGAATAGTGTCATATCAGAGACTCAGTATTGGTCCCTGCAGCTGGCAGATGGGCCACTCAGAGCCACAGCCAGGTTTGTCTTGGTGAGTGAAAGTCCTGGTGTGAGCATGCATGATCTTCATCCCTGACACATGGTCACTTTGTTCATCAGCCTATGGTGCAATGACAGGTGTGGCTGGATAAAGGATAACGAGTATCTCGGAATGCATTATCCCGTCCACTTGATTATTGCAGACCTCCTCTGCTGAGATAACACATTGGTGAACATTCACATGGAAACAACTGTCTTCACTTTTTTTGCCTCTTCACCAGTGACAAATCCATTACACGTTTTTTGTGGATAGACCGTGGTACAAACTTGTATAATAGGTCTCTTCAAGGAAGGATACAAGAAAGAAGAACAGTATATAATGTTGGTAGTGTACCTGCATCCTTCTTTGAGGGGACCTGGCTGTTCTTTCTTACAGGGAGTTCTGGGACTGTAAACTGGCTCAAGTGTGAGAATTGATTGTGGGGCTATGATTCTGTGCTTTTTCATAATTCCAGTTAGACTTTTGTTTACTTGAGCTGAATTTTTTCTGCTTCTTCAGACCAAGTAAGCCTTTAGAAAGCTTTCTATCTGTTTACTTTTTGAGAACACCATGGCTAACTAGCAAACATTACAGATATATAGGAGTCAGAACAATCTAATTGTTTCTTTGCCTTTGCTGCTCATTTACATAATAATGCCCACTAGCCTTTGAAGGTTGGTTGCTGCCACTTGGCCCCAAGGCCCCTTGAGATCCAGCATTTCCATTGCACTTAAATATTTTAAGTGATGGTCTGTGGTTTCCATCATAAGATCTGGCCTACAGGGAACAGAGAGCACAGAGTTGTGAAGACACACTGGGGCTTCCCACACTAATCTGTTTCTCAAAGTATCATTAAAAAGTATGTCTTCTGGACCTTCTCTGTGTGGGTCAGTGACAAATCCACTCTAGCATTTCACTCTCCCCAAGTTTGTAAGTTCCTTCCTCAAATTTAAACAAAGAGAGATAGGGCATCTCCGACTTGTTCATGGTAAACCACTCTTAGAACCAGAATTCAACAAACATTGCAGCAAACTACTAACATCATTCCTAAATCCCCAAGCTGTGACATTTGAAGCAGAATATTTGCTTAGTGGGCTTATATCAATAAACTTGTCCTCATGCAACTTTATGTTCCCTCCACCATTCTCCTGACTGTTAGAAGCAGATTTTTCAGTGCTGTGATACAAAACAGCACCCGCATATGAATTTTCTCAGCAAGGCAAATTTACTCCTGCAGGAGGGTGCCCCTCATAGGTCTGGTCACTGTGAGAGCACACACGAACAAAGGAAAGCAGAGGTTTTTATTATCTCTAATGCAGCTCGTCGCTGTGTACTGTGTCCTACCTCCATTGGCTGGAGTTGGACCACACAATTTAAGCTAAACCCGGCTGGCTAACTTGAAAAGTACAGGACTGCAGTTGTATACCAGTGGGAAGGTGGGAAGATCTGTTTTGGCAAGAGTAACTGTTGCGATGGGAGGGGTAATTCACAGAGTGGGTAGCAGATGTGGAATGCGGGCTCTATAGATAAGGACTGGCGGGAAAGTTGTTTACCAGAGCAGGGGGAACACAGAGAGTAAGGAAGTCTGGCCTTGAAAGGGAACGAAGGACAAGGAAATTTAAGCAAGCTAAACCTTTGAAGAAGAATTTCTTACTGTATTCAAAACTGACCCTAAATATCCATTTCCACAAACGTTCCCAGATTCTAGTCATATAAATTAGAAAGTTCAAGTAGTTTGTTTGAGTGTGGTGTACCTTCTCATGGGTCATGCTTCATATATTACCTTTATGGCCTGCTAGGGCTTGAGTCTAGTTTTAGGTCTGGAAGCAAAAAATGTGGCTGGAGTAAGGCCCGAAGAGAAGCAGCACTGTATTCCTTGGCAACAGCTTCAGGGAAGCTCATTACCTTTTCCTCATGCAATGCAGAGTTAATTTCCCCAGAGAGAGGTGGAAGGGCCTATACATACACTGTTGGGGGGAAGGCCACTGCCATGGGGATGTGTGCGGGAGACCACAAACAAGACTCATCAGAATTTCAGAGCTCAATGTCTCCAGCCTCATCAGTGTTTTCAGAGGTTTCCATTCCAGTTTAAAAGGTCCCATTCTTTCCCAACTAATGCCCTCAATTTATAGTAGGTCCCTTGCTAGACCAAGAGTTCAACAATTTAGCCAATTGTGTGAGTTGGGCTTGTCTTTGAATTTTAGCAATTTGGGCCATGTGGCTAAAGGTGAGATTATTCTTGTAACAGAGTAGCTTAACTTCAAACTGCATTTTAAAACCTTTTTTTCTTTCCTCCTTTCTCTCCAGTCCCAAAATGTAGCTTTGAGACAAACTACAGATGTGTTTCACAGCCTCAGAATGTTTTTGTTCCCCCTTTCGTCCCAGTCTCATTATGTGGCTTTGAGAAAAACTTTACAAATACGCCTTCTTTCGTCTTGACGTACAGTCTCGGAATGTGCTGTGAGCCTCTGCTCCCTTTCCCTTTCTTGGCTTATGCTCCCAAGCATTATACACCTTTATTCACCTAGATGCTTGTTAAACACATATCATGCTCTCTCATTTGATATTTGTTTTAGGAGCTTCCGAGGCTGCATCCTAATACAGAGCAGACATCTCTGGAATTCCCTTTCTGACAAAAGATTACTTCAAGGCCAGAACCCACTCCTGGCTAAAGATTAACTGTAAGAGTGACTGCCATTGATTTGTAACCTGGTTGGGCCCACAATGGCGCTGGCCCCTTTGCTAGATGGAACAATAATTCAAGACAAGCCACTGGAGCAGGTCACATCACCTGACACCTATTAGTTCCTTGTTTCTCATGCATTCCAAACCCCTCTCTCCAAAAATTCTATATTCCCTCCACAAGTTGAAGAGGGGAACATTTTGGAAAGAATTCCACCCACTCTTCCCCTTGCTAGGACATACAATAAAGCTCACTGTCTTTCTGTGACACCTTACTCTTGTTATTTTGGCTTTCTTCTGTGAGTGGTGAGCAGCTGGACCCTTTTGCTGGTTACAGTTTCACTTAGAGCACGCTTAGAACCTCTAAGTCTACTTATGTGGAGATGGATCTCAAAATGTATTTTTTCTTCATCACTTTGCCTAGCAACATTAGAAACAACCAACTAACATAATTGCATTCCTTGGTTTTCCAAGTCTGATAGGAGTTCACGTAAGTGTGGCATTATCAAAGGTCCTAATTAACAGAGATGATGATAATGGAGGAACACTCGTGGACAAGATGAGTTAAAAGGTGATTCAGAAGAGTTTGACCTGGCTGGCAGAGAGTTTGGAATACTTTCGTTATTGTATTTTGCTTTTATATTCCATCACATATGATCATAGGAGTGTTTTAAGACGAATAGCCACATTTACAAAAGTTCAAAAGTTGTTTTCAATAATTATGAAATAGTTATGCTGGCAGATGAAGCCGTCAGAGGGGGCCAAAGCCAGGTTGGCCTTGGTGAAAGTCCCTGTTGGTGTGAGCATGCGTAATCTTCACCTGTGGCACTGTGATCACTGTATTCATTAGCAAATTGTGCAATTATAAGTGATAAGTGATAAGACATTTGTGCTATAGTTTTTCACTGGTTTTATGCTTGTGACATAAAATAATGACATATTTATACGTGATTCACATGATACTTCCTGCAAGTACTTGGAAAAAGCAGTCACTGTTAGCAAATGCTGATACAATGTGTACTACTGAACAATGATTGGACTACACATGTTATGTATTATCAGTTCACTCAATCCTCACATCCTCTCAAGAGGCAGACGGACACTATTAACTCCCTCAAGTTCTAGTTCTGAATCTGAACCAAAGTTCTATAGGAAGAGGAACAATAGAAGAGATTCTGAAAAATGAGAAGTGAGGCAAGCAAACAGGAAAAAGGAAAGAGAAGAGAAAAAGTGTGTCGGTGGCACAGGCTAGGGTGTGAGAAGAGGGCAGTGGTATTAGCGGACTGCTGGGTTCAGTGACATGTAAGGACTGCAGGAGCAGGAAGGGCAGACCACGGAGGGACTAAGCCAGTGAGAGGGGGCACCTCAGGCAGTGGTGCAGCAGCATCTCAGAGAGGAATACATTCTGTATGGAGGAAATTTAAATGTCTAGATCTAGTTTTGTTTTTTTGAGACGGAGTCTCGCTCTGTCGCCCAGGCTGGAGTGCAGTGGCGCTATCTCGGCTCACTGCAAGCTCCGCCTCCCGGGTTCCCGCCATTCTCCTGCCTCAGCCTCCCGAGTAGCTGGGACTACAGGCGCCCACCACCACGTCCAGCTAATTTTTTGTATTTTTAGTAGAGACGGGGTTTCACTGTGGTCTCGGTCTCCTGACCTTGTGATCCGCCCGCCTCGGCCTCCCCAAGTGCTGGGATTACAGGCGTGAGCCACGGCGCCCGGCCTTTTTGTATTTTTTAGTAGATTTGGGGTTTCACTGTGTTAGCCAGGATGGTCTGGATCTCCTAACCTTGTGATCCACCCATCTTGGCCTCCCAAAGTGCTGGGATTACAGGCATGAGCCACCACGCCCGGCCTAGATCTAGTTTCTTGAAATGTTACCTCAGCCCATATGGTCTGCCCATCAGGAAGACAGAACAATTGAGGATGGTCGCTGCCCTCTGGGGATAGACATGAGCACTCTCAGGAGGCTTTGAGTGTGGGGAGGACAAGGGTGAAGACAGGCAGAGAGGACCCTAGGCAGGCTGACTGACAGTACCATGGACTTGGATGTTCCTGTTCACTTCTCTTTCTCCATTACTCCAATTCCCCACTTCACCCCAAGTGCAAGTTCCTGTCCTGTGTAGAACACCATTGACATAAATGACTCCATCTTAGAAAAATACTCCATCGGGCAGCTTTGCATTTCTCTTTGAAGAAAATCCCAGAGACAGCCCACAACCCGTCTGCCGTTGCAGCTGCAGTGGTACTGCCCTGACTGCCCTCAGGCAGAGAAAGGAACAAATGGCCTAGGCACTGCACTGGCACCTCCAGCACACTGCAGCCACCCTGTGGAGAGGGGCGCAGTTTCTCTTCCGTGTGAGTTCTCACCCCCTACTCTTCAACAGGCAAGGCCCTGGCTCAGGACCACACAACAGCTGCCCACCCATTATGGAGCATACCCACTGGTAGTGCCTCTGTGTTTCCCTGGGGAAGGACTCCCAGTGGTAACTGACAGCCCCCCTGCCACTGCCACAGCAATAGCACTGCCCTTACTTTCCCCAGTCTGGGGAAGAAACAAAGAGCCTGAGGGCTTCACCTGAGCTTCCAGCACACCACTGATGAACAGTAAGAAATCATCTGAAGGTACGGGAGGTCAGGAGATCGAGACCATCCTGGCTAACATGGTGAAACCCCATCTCTACTCAAAAATACAAAAAAGTAGCCGGGCGTGGTGGTGGCACCTGTAGTCCCAGCTACTCAGGAGGCTGAGGCAGGAGAATGGCGTAAACCCAGTGAGGCAGAGCTTGTAGTGAGCCGAGATCGTGCCACTATACTCCAGCCTGGGCAACAGAATGAGAATCTGTCTCAAATAAATAAATGAATAATAAAAAATAAAAATTAAATTAAAAAATGACTATATGCAACACACACTTAAGAAGTAGGGGATCATGCTCCACTTCTTTTGAGCAGGGTGTCTACAAAAGTTATTTAGAACCCTCACCATGAGCGTGTGTCTAGTCTCCTTTGCTTATTAAATATTTATTCAATCATTTATTTATACTAATATGAAAACCTGGATATTTATTTGTTACTCTACCTATGCTAATGCATTTTTTTAAATTCTCATTGTTCCAGTAATGGCCATTGGAATGTCTTTCGGTTAGATTTTGAAATACCCTCACGATTGGGGTTTGATTTACTGTTGGTTAGTCAGGTATTTGTATTGTGGCTGACATTTCTTTAGTTCTGGCATTACTAGATGCTCCAGGCTCGTTGTGTTTATTCCCTACCCAAGCCTACTATTCCTTTATTCCCTACCCAACCCTAGTTTCTTTTAGTGGAAAATGAAATCACAAACTAAGATCTGGACACCGGGTGTAGTCATTGCTCCTGACATTCCTCTCTTTCTTGCAGTTTTATCAGTTTCTGCCTCCTGTAGTTTATACTCTGTTATTAGGTGCATATCTGTAAATTTTGTTATCTCTTGTTGGATGTCTATTGATTTAAGGTCCTGTCAGCTGACAAAGCAAAGAAATATTTCTGTGTTTATTCATAAATATACACATATGCATAAATATTTCAACGTATATCTGTACATATCTTTATGAAATTAAACATAAATTTATATTGCTTCCAGCACCACATGATCTAATTCATTACCCTATGAATCAATCTACCGATCCATTTACTTGTATGTAGCCTCAAACTCTAACAGTGACCAAGATGATTCTGTTAACTTAATTATACCATATTTTTGTTCCCAAAGAACCTTAGTTGTGTTTTTGGTGAATGGTATTAGAAACAAAGTTTGGGGCAGTGGGTATACTCATTACTGCTAGGGATGAATTGATTCTATGATTTGTCATCTGAGAGAGCAAAGAAATGTATATGTGTCTATAGTAACTCACACATGTTTGTGTGTGTGTGTATGTATATATGTGTGTGTGTGTGTGTATATATATGATATTATTTCTAATACCAGTCACCAAAAATACCACTAAGATTCCAAAAAGATGGTATAATTAAGTTAACAGAACCAACTTGGCCACTGTTAAGAGTTTTAGGCTACACACAAGTAAATGAAGAGATAGGTTGATTCATAGGGTACTGAATATATACATATATTTCTACATTTGTCTATATATATCTGGCTAGAATTAAGCATGAATTTCTAAAAATGTCTTCAGTACTACGTGAATATAATCTAGTAAACATTAATCTTTCTACCAATTCCCACTACTTGTTATGTAACCTCTCTCTCTTGACAGTGAGACAGTTGGCCAACTTGATGTAATCAATGAGTCCCAAAACAGTGCCATGTGGTTTCAAAACTGGTAATTTATACCCTCATGGGAAAGAATATTACCAACTAGAGTGCTTATGTACAAATCCTTTGACCTTTAGACTTAGGAAACCTTATATTTTAAATTTCTTGGATTAGTCCCTTTTCCCCCCATGCTCTTTAAAAGCCATCTTTATAAATTTGTTACACAATTATATTATTTTTTTCTTCATTGTTCCACGGGACCCTCCAACTTATGAAATAATACTTATTGTTTCTGTAAAGTTTCACTCTTTCTGATGTAAATGTTTTCAGGCTATGAAAAATAGTATCATTACCACACCATTATAGCATCATAGAAAATAATTTTACTACACAAAAATAAAATGTGTATTTCACCTCTTTGACCTTCCCCCTTCAATACCCTACTAGCCACTATTTTATAAATATCTCTATAATTTCACCTTTTCGATAATATATTAATGGAATTATACAGTATATACTCTTTTCTAACTGCCTTCTGATTCTTAAGAATATGCTTAAGATTCCAGAGGTATTTATCTCTTGATGGTTTAGATTTGTATTTGACTAAGGACTAAAGGTGTTGAAAATATTTTTATGTTCTTATTACACATTTGTATAGTTTCTTTGGAGAAATATTTATTTACTCAACTTTTAATTAGGATATTTCCCTTTTTATTTTTAAACTGTAAATGTTCTGTGTCTTCCAACAGTCGTCCCCTCTCATTCATATGATTTGCACACATTGCTCCCATTCTTTGGGTTGTCTGGATTGTGTACTTTGAATCACAAAAGTTTTAATTCTGACAAAGTGAAATTTACCCATTTTTTTCTTCTCTCACTTTTATATTTGTATTAGGCCATTCTTGCACTGCTATAAAGAAATAACTGAGACTGGGAAATTTATGGAAATAAGAAGGGTTTAATAGGCTCAGGAAACTGCAAGCTGTACAGTAAACATGGTGCTGACATCTGCTCATCTCCTGGGGAGGCCTCAGGAAGCTTCCAGTCACAGTGGAAGGTGAAGAGGGAGCAGGCTTGTCACATGGTGAAAGTAGGAGCTAGAGAGAGAGCCAGGAGCCATACTATTTTCAACAGCCAGATTGCTCAAGAAATCACTCACCATATTGAGGACAGCACCAAGAGGATGGTGCTAAAACTCTACCTTTTTTTTTTTTTTTTTTTTTTTTGAGGCTGAGTCCCACTCTGTTGCCCAGGCTGGAGTGCAGTGGCACAATCTCAGCTCACTGCAGCCTCTGCCTCCTGGTTTCAAGCAATTCTCCTGCCTCAGCCTCCCGATTAGCTGGGACTACAGGCACCTGCCACCACACCGGCTATTTTTTGTATTTTTATTAGAGACAGGTTTCACCATGATGGTGAGGATGGTCTTGATCTCCTGACCTCATGATCCGCTGCCTCCCAAAGTGCTGGGATTACAGGCGTGAGGCACTGTGCCTGGCCCCCTCATGTTTTATTTTTTAATTTGCTCCTGTCCCAATAGCTATAGACATTGGCTGGAATCTATGATTCCTTCCACAATACTTTCATAATTGTGTACATGATATTTCTTTGTACTCATAACCCATAGTGTAGACATGCTTTCTCTTCTTAATCTTTGTTGTTGTTGTTGAGGCAGAGTTTCGCTCTTGTTGCCCAGGTAGGAGTGCACTGGTGCAATCCAGGCTCACTGCAGCCTCCGCCTCCTGGGTTCAAGCCATTCTCCTGCCTCAGCCTCCCGAGTAGCTGGGATTACAGGCATGTGCCATCACACCCAGCTAATTTTTTTATTTTTAGTTTCACCATGTTAGCCAGGATGGTCTCGATCTTGTGACCTCATGAACCACCCGTCTCGGCCTCCCAAAGTGCTGGGATTACAGGCGTGAGCCACTGCGCCTAGCCTCTTCTCTCTCTTTAATGAGTGATTACTAAAATTGTTTTCAGGTTCTCAATGATGTAAAATAATGCTGCCTTAAAAATGTGTACCTACATGTGCTGTAGTCAGCCTACATTTTTATAATATTGGCTTGTAAAAAGGAAATTGCAATATTTTATTTATTTTCTTTTTTCATCTCGCATAATATTTTAAAAATGTTTTCATTTTCCTGACTTTTTAGATTTTCATTTTTGTTGACTTAGCCTATAATTTATCCTTCTCCCTATTATTTAAGTGATCACTGATATCAGTTGTTTTAGGCTGAAATGTTAACACTCCTCTGACCTGGTTTATATGTGACTAGATGGCTAAGTGTCCTCGCTAGTGAAGATAGTACTGCTCAAACTAGGTTGAACAAGGGTTGTCTCATCTTAAACCACCGACAGACACAAAATTAAGAAGAGATCAGAAAAAAATCAGAAGTCCAACAAACCGACTATGATTTAATTAGGGTTTACAATGTGGGGTGTCCTAATGACAGCATGATTAACTTCAGAGGAACACATTCTCCAGTGAAGGAAGCATTCCCTGGGTGGTTCTCTGAGATTCAGTAGAATATGGTTTCTGTGCAATTAATGCAATTTTCTCATTCTGGAAAATGGGGATATCTAGAAAGATATTCAAGATTTGTGAAACATGAGCAACCAAAAGAGCAGGACATTGATACTTCACAATAATACTTTTACTGCACATTAATAGATGGGCATTTGTTTTTCCAAGTATGTCAGCAGTCTGTCTGTGGGCTTCAATACTGTGCACAGGAAATTTTAAGGGCAAATACTGAAAACCAGAAAATTGTGTTAGAGCCTGGCACCATTTAATTTAATTTCACTGCATATAAAGAGCAGGCCTACACTCTGCAAAATCTATAGACTGTAACATTTATGTAGTGAGGAGCAAAGACAAGCTTGTTCCCAAATTTAAAAGAAACTGAAGGTTTTCTAGGCAACAAATAGAGGAGATAGGCCTTACCAGTTTCCCCTTGTTAGAAATAATTGTGTTCTACTCTTACAGAAGCTCTACTTGCATTATTTCACAATGTAGTGAGTTTATATGCCATACTTAAGACGACATAGCAAAGACGGGTTCATGTAACACAGGGTGGTTCAATCTACTTACACTCCTCATTCATCTAATTTCTAAGGAACATTGACTTATCCTTGGGCTGGTCGCAAGATTGCTGTATCACATAACGGCCTCTGTCTTCTTGCAGTCTGGTATGAAATGAAAGTGTTGAAAGCCAAGTACATTCAAATGGCTTCCTTCTGTGTCTTTGCTTTTTCCTTCTAGTCTACTCCCATAGTTCTGTGATCCATGTCTCAGTAATGACGGCAGATGGGAGCTGGCAAAAACGCTTTTCCCATTTGTTGACTGGATATGGAGAATGGCTTGATGACATCAGAAATATTTTCCAGACTCCAGAGGCAATAGAAGAGCTCATGTCATTGTTTGACAGTTCTCAGGTGTCTCTATTTTTTGTTTTGTTTTGTTTTGTTTTATTTTCACATGTGGTGAGGGATATCTAATCCCTACCAGTTCCTCCACAACGTCTTGATTCATTCTGCCTGCAACTATTCAATCATTTCTCTACACCTGGGTGTATATTTCTAGTTAACAATATTATGGTGAATAAGGAGTATTGTGGGTAAAACAGAGAAAGACAGATAAGGGAACTTTCATCTGTTATACTAAAGAGAAGGTCGGAATTGACCAATGTACAATGTCTGTAGGAGGCTCATTGTGGGGACATACAGTGTTTGTCAATGAGTTCAGCACTTAAGAAGAATCTAAAATATTTAAGGTGATGAATATCTTAATTACACTGATTTGATTATGCAAATATATCAAATATTCACATGTACTCCATAAATATGTACCTTTAATATGGCAAGGGTATGGAATCCGTTGCATATCCTTTATGTGCCTCTAATATGGAAAGGATAATATCCCTGTCAGTTATACTATTATGCATGTAATAGACTTATTTTGCACTTGTTGAAAAAACCCTTTTAGAATTATAAAGAAACAAGTTTATTCACACACAAATGAAAGCAATATTGTAGTTAAATCATAAATGACTTCACAGTATCCTGAAATTCTGATTCTTACTGCTTTAGGTCAGATTTTTCACAGAGCCATAGATATCATCCTCTGTGGCACGAAGAATGATGGCAATGAAACATTTCTCAATAGAGGAGGCTATACCATTGTCTGTAATTGTGGCTTGCCCTGTTGACACTCATTCTGCAAGTTTTGATGTAGGTGATCTTGCCAGAAGGTGAAAGCAGATTTCAGGTGAAGTTCATCCATGTGCAGACATTGAAAGCTGTCAAGGCTTCTACCAGGCTAACAGCAATTGTAAAACTTGAAAACAAAACATGGTAAAATAGGTAAAATGCAATAAATAATAAAGACTTGAAAATATTTATTCAGGGAGACAAATTGATAGAGTTGAAACTTGGAACACAAAAATACTTTATTTTGTCAAAGAGGGTAATGCTGTCTAGAGATAGTACAAGTGCAGATGTAGAAGTAGCCTGGCCCGTGAGAGAGCTAAGAGGCGGGAGAAGAGGCTGAGGGGAAGACAGGACTCACATCTTACCCTGACAACAGAAAGGAAGAAAAGAATCATGTTCACCTTCAAGTTAAAACCCTCTTCAGATTTAAAGAAATAGAGAGTTTATTGGGAAGTAGGCGAGTATATAGTTTGAGGAGTTTGAGAGATGTATTAATTCATCAGTGAAATTCAATATAAAGGTGAATCTTCTGTGTTGCTATTTGTCGACTACAGGGGGACAACACATACAACATTTTCATATTCTCTGATGTTTCAGTATTTTAAGGGTTCAAAAAATGTAACTGAAATCTAAACCACAGGTGGAAGAGCTCCCCTTGGGAGCTGAGAGGACAAGCATCAGACCAGGGATGGAAAGGACAAGGAAGGCCTCTAGGAGAAGGAACACTGGAGGAGATTCTGAAGAATGAGTCAAGCAAACAGGGGAGGGAAAGAGAAGAGGAAAAAGTGTGCATGTGAAAAAATGCTCAACATCACTAATTGTTAGAGAAATGCAAATGAGAACCACAAAGAAATACTATCTCACACAAGTCAGAATGGCCATTATTCAAAAGTCAAAAATTACAGATGCTGGCGAGGCTATGGAGGATAAAGAACACTTACACATTGCTACTGGTAATATAAGTTATTTTAACCACTGCAAAAAACAGTTCACAGATTTCACAAAGAACTTAGAACTGCCATTTGACCCAACAATCCCATTACTGGCTATATACCCACAGGAATATAAATGGTTCTACCATAAAGACACATGCATGCTTATATTCATTGCAGCACTATTTACAATAGCAGTGAAGTGAATCAACCTAGGTGCCCAACTATGTTGGACTTGTTAGAGAAAATGTGGTACGTATACACCACGGAATACTATGCAGCCATAAAATGAAGGAGATCATATCCTTTGCAGCAACCTGGATGCACCTTGAGGCCATTATCTTAAGCAAACTAATGCAGAAACAGAAAACCAAATACCACATGTTTTCACTTAGAAGTGGGAGCTAAACATTGTCTACACATTGACACAAAGAGGGAATAACTAAGACATTGGAGCTTAGTTCAGGTTGGAGGGTGGGAGGAGGGTGAGAATAAAAAGAACTATCAAGTACTATGCTCACTGCCTGGGTGATGAAATCACTTGCTCAACAAACCCAAGGACATGCAATTTACCCGTGTAACCAACCTGCGTATGTGCCCCTGAACCAAAAAACAAATGTTAGAACAAAAACCCAAAATCAATCAATTAAAATTATGAGAAAGGCTACAGAAAAACTAAAACTCACATCCCGAATTCAGAGACCAGTCATTTTGTTAATATGCAAGTGTGAATTTTACCATATTGTTTATTTCTTCCTGAAGAGCTATAGATATTGACTGAAGTCCATGATTCTGTATGCCTTGTTTTTTAAAAATCTATATGACATTTACTTGTACAGTTAACCTATCATATACATATGTATTATTTTCTTTTTTATTAGTGCTTAATAAAATTATTTTTGGCTTTCACTGAAGTAATAAATGCCACTCAGGAAATGTGTACTTACATTTCCAGGGAGTCGATATTTTTGTCATGTGGTCTTGTAGAAAGGGAATTGCAATCTTACTTTTTTCTTATAAACTAGCATAATATTTTAATATTTGTGACTTTTTGTGCTTTTTAGCTTTTTATTTACCTTTACTAAGTCAATAATTTACCCACCTTCCTATTATTTTAGCCGATCTGTTGATATTCATTGTCTTAGGCTGGACTTTTGACACTTGTCTGACACGGTCTGTATGTGTATAGACGGCTGGGTGTCCTGGCTAGTGAAGATGGCATTCCTCACCCTAAGTTGAACAGTGTTTTCCTCACCTGAAACAATCAAGACATAACAGCAAGAAGAGGGTAGACATAATTCAGGATTCCACAGCAGATGAGAATTTGCCCGCAGTGTGGAGGGCGCTAATGCCAACAGGACAGTGTCGAGAAGCACATATTTTATTTTGAATGAAGCATTTCTACAGAGGGGTCTCTATGGCATATATTTGCTATACAATTAATAAAATCTTCAATCAAATAGCCTACAAATCCTACTCGAGCGGCTGCATTTGCTCATGATTTATGAGGTGTTAGCAAACAATACAGCAAGACAACTGATAGTTTATGGGTGTTTTTACTCCAAATTAACAGAGTAGCTTTTGTTTTGCCAGATATAGCTGTAGTGAGGAGCTCTGTGTTTTAACACCATATCAAAATAATTTCAAGGCCAGATCTTGATCAAGAACGCGTGTTTCGCCTATACATTGTGATGGCGTTAGAACCAGGCGCTATTAACCAAAATTTTACAGAATATGAAGAGCAATATACTCCATGCAAATAAAACAGCCTGTGGAATGTACATAGTGAGGGACAGAGGCAAGATGATTCTCAAGCAAACTGGATGTTTACCGGGGAAGCAAACAGAGTAGATATACATTAACATTTTCTTCTTCTTTTAATAATAATTGTGTTCTTATAAATTAAAAGCTGCACTTGCATTATTTCATATTATATTCAGTTTATTGGCCACATGTAACAAAATAACATAGAAGACCCAGGAGAGGGTCATATGAGGTAGTTCAGTCTACATATACATGTCATTTCTGACAACTCTAATGAATGGCCACTCATCCTTGGGCTTGTTGCAGGACAGCCATGCTATGTCCAAGCAGCTGTCTTTGTGCAGACAGGAATACGATGAAGGGTTCAAGGTCAAGTTTACTCAAACAGGTTCTCCTGAGGTCTTTGCCTTTTGTTTCTGGAGTATTTCCAAAGTTCTGTAAACTATGTGTTGGTAGAGTATTTGCAACCCCACCTGTATGAGAGCTGGCATGATTACCCTCCCTCAATCTTACCACTGAATGTGGAGAATGGCTTGATATACCCCTGGCTGTATGCTTCCAGATGACAGTATTAAGGTGAATATGAAACATTATGAATGGAACCCACAGAGAAAGATAAATCAGTAAACTCACATTTGAAATCCTTAAAGGTAAAGTTAGAATCAGTCCATGCACAGTGCCTGTAGGAGTCTTGATGGAGGACGTCTCTACATATCATTGAATCAAAAATTTAGATGTATCTAAAGGAAAAGAAGATATCACCGTCAATTAGACTGTTACACACATAATAGCATCATTTTATACTTACTGAAAAATGTTCCTAGAATTATGAAGGTATAATTTTTATTCACATAAAGATGAAAGCAACATTGAAAATATCCCTAAATGAATTCACAAATATCTTGACATTCTGATTCTAGTTGTTCTTAATTAGATTTTGACACAGAGATATGAGTATCTTAAGACATTACCTTCTGAGGCAAGAAGACTCATAGCCATAAAACATTTCTTCATAAAAAAGGCCACGATTGTGCATGTTCATTGCAACACTATTCACAATAGCGAAGACATGGAATCAACCTAAATGCCCATCAATAATAGACTGGATAAAGACAATGTGATACATATACACCATGGAATACTATACAGTCATAACAAACAATGAGATCATGCCTTTTTCAGGAACATGGATGAAGCTGAAGGCCATTATCCCTCGCAAAGTAATGCAGGAACAGAAAAACATATATCTCATGTTCTCATAAGTAGGAGCTAAGTGATGAGAACAAATGGACATACAGAGGAGAACAACACACATTGAGGCCTGTGGTGGGTAGAAGGTAGGAGGAGGGAGAGGATAAAAAAATAATAACTAATAGGTACTAGGCTGAATACCTGGGTAATGAAATAATCTGTACAACAAATATTCACGACCACAAGTTTATCTATGTAACCAACCCACACTTGTACCCCTGAACTTAAAAGTTTTTTAAAAGGCTGCATTATTGTCTGTGTAATTTCTGCCTTTCCTGTTGACACACATTCTGCATGTTTTGATGCTGGTAATCTTATTTAACATAAAATGACAACAGAAGATTTCAGGACTAGTTGGTCTATGTACAATGTAAACTATGTTTTGGTGGCCACCAGACTAACAGTAATGGTGATTTAAAATTTGAATATTACGCACAAAGTTGGTAAAATTTTAGTATGTAACTAAAATGTATTTGGAAATGTTTATCAATTGAGCCATGTTAATACACCTGACTCTTGAAGAACAAGACCTTCTCAGTCAAGGGGACAAAACTGTTAGAAGAAAAGAAAAGGTTCAGATGAGGTAGAGGCAGCAGGGCCCATGAGAGGGTCTCTACAGGGGATCGAGGATGGGGAGGCTGAAGAAGAGGTTGGCGGGAGGAAGTCGGGATTCATATGCTTTCTTGAGAACAGAAGGGAGTAACAGAAACAGGCTCATCTTCAAGTTCAAATTTTTTTCAGATAGGAGGAGACTTGGAATTTATTGGAAAGTAGCTAAGAATATGGGTGAGGAGTTTGAAAGATTCATGAATGCATTTGCGAAATTTCAAATAAAGGTAAATGTTCTCTGTTGATCTTTGTTCACCATACTTTTTGGGCTCACAGGGAACAACAACATAGGCAAAGTTTCAGTTTTCTTTGATACTCTTGTCTGGTGGGGACTCAGAAAACTTAACAGAAATCTAAATTATAGGTGGAAGAACTGCTCTTGGGAACTAAAAGGACAGGTTTCAGTCCTGGAATGGGATGGACAAGGGAGACCTCTAGAAGGAGGAGCACTGGAGGAGATTCTGGAGAGTGAGGAGCAGCAAGTCCAGCAGACGGGAGGGAAAGGGAAGAGGAAAACGTGTATCCGTGCACAGGCCAGGGCATGAGAGGAGGGCAGTGGATTGGAAGGACTGCTGGGATCACTCATATGTGAGAAGGCCTGAGCAGAAAGGGCAGACCATGGAGGGACTGGGTGATGATGCAGGGGAGACATTTTCAAGGAACACACATGTTCACACATCTGTGTCTGTATGTCTTCTTACATTTTCTTTCATATTCTCACAAACATCATGATTTTCGTGTTTCAGAGTGTAACATGTATTTTGATTTTATTCTTTCTACCCTTTTGCATTTTGCATATAGTCATAGTTACTTTTCTAAATTTCTTTCTTTTTTTAATTTTTTTATTTGAGACAGGGTCTCACTCCTGTCGCCCAGATTAGGGTGGTGCAATCATGGCTCACTGAAGCCTTGACTTTCCAAGCTCAGGTGGTTCTTCCACCTGAGGTTCCCAAGCAGCTGTGACTTCAGGTGTGTGCCACACCCAACTAATTTTTTTTTTTTTTGTAGACACATGGTTTCACCACGTTGCTCAGGCTGGTCGCAAACTCGTAGACTCAAGCCATCCACCTGCCTTGGACTCCCAAAGTGCTAGGATTATAGGCATGAGCCAGGGCACAGAGCCTACTTGCCTACATTTTTTATCAGTGAATTATTCGTAGTTGAAGTATTTGCTAGCTAATTAAGCAAATGAAATTTCCCCCTTTATATGTCTTTGGTTAATCATTTCTTAAGATCAGTATCCCCTCATTTTAGGGGAGAGTCACCACTTCATGTCCTTAAGCAGGGATTTTGTTTGGGGTTCTGTTTTTCCTGTTAATTTTGGAAACTTCTACGTTTTGGAAACCAAGCCACATATTCATTTGAAAAATCCTGTCCCATGACCTTTTACTTTGTTCTTTACCTGTAAAATATCACATCGTTTGTTCTGCTTACCTTGAATTTAATTTGTACTTTTTTTCAGGTCTGTAGGTAAGATCTTTAGATAATTGATTATTAAATTTATTTGTTTTTACTTATTTTATTTTGTCTTTGAGACAGGGTCTCACTCTTTCTCCCAACCTGAAGTGCAGTGGTGCAATCTTGGCTCACTGTAACCTCCCGCTCCCAGGTTCAAATGATTCTGCTTCCTTATCCTCCCATGTAGCTGGAATTACAGGTGCCTGCCACCATGCCAGGCTATTTTTTGTATTTTTAGTAAAGATGGGAGTTTGCCATGTGGGTCAGGCTGGTCTTGAACTCCTGACCTCAAGTGATCCTCCTGCCTCAGCCTCCTAAAGTGCTGGGATTGCAGGTGTGAGCCACTGTGCCTGGACTTATTTTTAATATGTAACTCTCAATGCCATAAATTTTCCACTAAGTTCTTTTGTGTTTCACATTTTGATAAGTTTTGTTTTCATTTGAAGTTTGTTCAAAATATATTTAATTTTGTGTATATTTATAAGTGCAGTGTGATGCTTTGATCTATGCATCATTTCAATCACCTCACCAACTTATTTTTTAGTACAATGAGAACATTAAAAAATCTATACTTTTAGCAATTTTGGAATATACAATACACTGTCATCAATAGTGGTTACCATGTAGTGCAATAGATCATCAAATTTATTTCTCCAGTTTAACTGAAACATCCCACTCTGATGAACATCTTCCCATTCTTTGTCCCTTGCCAGCCTCCCCAGCCTCTGGTAACCACCTTTATTTATATTCTCTGTTCATATGAGATTACTTTTATTAGATTCCACAAATAAATGACATCATTCATTATTTGTCTTTCTCGACCTGACATATTTTGCTTAGTATAACATCCTTCAATTCCATCCTTGTCATGAATGACTAAATAGCCTTCATTTAAGAGGCAAAATAGTATTTATTAAATTTTATTTCGTTTTCATTTTCTTTATTCAATTGATGGACATTTAGTTTGCTCCCATGTCTTCACTGTTATGAATAATGCTGAAATGAACGTGGGAATGCAGATATCTCTCCCACATACCAATTTCAGATCTTTTGGATATATACCCAGAAGTAAGATTGTTGGATCATATGGTAGTTTTACTTATTTAGTTTTTGAGGAACTCTTATACCATTTTTCCAAATACCATTTACTTCCCCAGCAACAATGTACAAGTGTTCCCTTTTCTCCACATCCTTGCCAACACTGGTTAGCATTTGTCTTTTTGAAAATAGCCATTCTAACTGGTGTGAGATGGTATCTCATTGTGGTTTCAATTTGCGTTTTTCTGATCAAAGTTGTTGAGAATTTTTAATATTCATTTTCACCATTTGTAGGTTTTCTTTTGAGAAATGTCTTTTCAGATCATTGGAACTTTTTTTTTTTTTGGTTTGTTTTCTTTGTTACTGAGTTGTTTTTGTCTCAGTCTCTAAGTTGTCTATTAATTGTTAATTTTTTCCTGTACTGTGCAGTCTTTAGTTTGATGCAGTTCCATTTGTCTATTTTTGCTATTATTACCCATGTTCTTGAGCTCATATGCAGAAACTAATCGCCCAAACCAATGTGATGAAGATTTTCCCTTATGTTTTATTCCATTAGCTTTACAGCTCCATGTATTTTGTTTAAGTTTTTATCCATTTTGAGTGGGCTTTTTAAATATGGTATGCAATAAAGTGAAAGTGAAAGATATGGAAGTTCTTTTGGTAAGCAATTTCTTTCTCTTTTTTTGCTCATTATTTCTTTGCAGTTAGTAATTAGTGACCATATTTTGAAAGAACCGTCTGAGAGTGTGGTGAAGCAGGAGGGAAGATACGCTACCCATTTGTAAATCATTAGGTTCAAAGAAATTTAAGGGCTTGATATTTGAATGTTGTGGAATTTAGCCTCATTTCCCAGAGAGAAATGGGAACACACATGTTCTTATGTTATTTAAAATAAATCTACACATGTTGATAGAAGGCATCTTCTCGTTAGATATTGAGGGGAAAACAAGAGTTGTAAAACTTAGTCCTGACTTTAAGAAGTATACAACTTAGTTGGGGGAAGAGCATTCAATATCTAAAGAGGGTAAGACTGATGTGGATGTTCCAAAAGTAAAACTGATAAACTTTGTTCCAAAATAGATGAGTCTACTTTTCTTCTATTAAAATCCTTAATTGCAGTGCCTAAAATCCTTAACTGCAAGGAATATAAGACTTAAAATTAACTAAAAGAAATTCTCAGGGGTGCTAATCATCAGCTAGTCATCTATGACTGAGTAAGTGAAGGTGCTGACAGCTCCAAGAGGCTACTGTCCATTACATTCTTTCTTATTTGTGTTATTTTCCAGAATTAGCCACAACTTATGCTGAAATTGATGACATAAAAAAGGGAAAAAGTGAGAAACCCACTTTTCCTTTTAGTCCTTTCTTACTCATCAGTCAGCTGAAGATAGAGAGTTTGGGTAGAATGTGTGCATATTAAAAAGTGACATAAAAACAGTTGAATTATTTTTGTACAGCGTTTCCACTGCAATGGTTAAACAGATAAAAAAGAAAAAAAAAACACATGTGCATATACAAGCTACAAAACAGAAATTGTGTGACTTTTTGGAAATTTTACATATCAGATAAATGTTGTTATATTTACATGTAAAACTAGCACTCTTTGATATAAAGAGGAATGTTAAAATTCATGCTAATAACTTTACATTATAATTGTTATTTACTTAAAAATATTAAATAGCAAATTTTTTAAAAACTCAAAGTAGAGAGACTACAGAAGAAAAAGCTTCATGTTTTATTGACTGATTGATGGATGGATTTTCTTAGTTACTTATCTTTTACAGACAGAGTCTCTCTCTTTCTGTGTACAGACTGGAGTGCAGTGGGACAATCATGGCTTAGTGCAGCCTCAAGCTCCTAGGTTCAAGAAACTCTCCCACCTCAGCCTCCCAAGTAGCTGGGACTCCAGGTGTATGCCACCACATCTGGGTCTTCATTTGTTAGTATTGTATCTGATGGTAATTGGTTCCAGAACCCCTGCAAATACCAAAGTCCACAAATGCTCAAGTCCTGTATATAAAATGTCTTAGTATTTACATATAACCCACATACATTCTCCTGTATACTTAAAATCACCTTTAGATTACTTGTAATACCAAATACAATACAAATGCATTGTAAATAGATGTTACACTATATTTTTTCATTTGTAGTATTTTTCGTTGTAATTTTAGATTTCTAGTTGGTTGAATGCATGGATGTGGAACCTGTGGATATGAAGGATCAATTGTACCATAAACTATATGGCATAACCAATATAAATTTACTCCTTTACAGTTGTGGAGGATAAAAGTCTGAAAATCAATATGTTGGCAGGGTCATGTTCTCTCCAAAGGCTCTGAGGAAGCATCATTCCTTGCTTCTTTTGGTTTCTGATGGTTGTCAACAACCCTTGGCATCATTTGACAGTACATCTGCATCACTTCAATCTCTGCCTCCATCATCACATGGCTATCTTCCCTCTCTTTGTATGTGTGTTTCCAAACGTCTTTCTCCTTTTAAGAATACAAGTTGTGATGTCATTGTTCAGTTCCCACCTATGAGTGAGAACATGCGGTGTTTGGTTTTCTGTTCTTGTGATAGTTTGCTAAGAATGATGGTTTCGGCCGGGCGTGGTGGCTCAAGCCTGTAATCCCAGCACTTTGGGAGGCCGAGATGGGCGGATCACGAGGTCAGGAGATCGAGACCATCCTGGCTAACACGGTGAAACCCCATCTCTACTAAAAAATACAAAAAACTAGCTGGGTGAGGTGGTGGGTGCCTGTAGTCCCAGCTACTCGGGAGGCTGAGGCAGGAGAATGGCATAAACCCAGGAGGCGGAGCTTGCAGTGAGCTGAGATCCGGCCACTGCACTCCAGCCCGGGCGACAGGGTGAGACTCTGTCTCAAAAAAAAAAAAAAAAAATGATGGTTTCCAGCTGCATCCATGTCCCTACAAAGGCCGCAAACTCATCCTTTTTTATGGCTGCATAATATTCCATGGTGTATATGTGCCACACTTTCTTAATCCAGTCTGTCACTGATGGACATTTGGGTTGATTCCAAGTCTTTGCTATTGTGAATAGTGCCGCAATAAACATACATGTGCATGTGTCTTTATAGCAGCATGATTTATAATCCTTTGGGTATATACCCAGTAGTGGGATGGCTGGGTCATATGGTACATCTAGATCTAGATCCTTGAGGAATCGCCATACTGTTTTCCATAATGGTTGAACTAGTTTACAATCCCACCAACAGTGTAAAAGTGTTCCTATTTCTCCACATCCTCTC
>NC_045439.1:159409302-159409644 GCF_002776525.5 Piliocolobus tephrosceles
TTGCTTTTGGTGTTTTAGACATGAAGTCCTTGCCCATGCCTATGTCCTGAATGGTACTACCTATAAAAAAATCAGGAAGCAACAGGTGTTGGAGAGGATGTGGAGAAATAGGAACACTTTTACACTGTTGGTGGGATTGTAAACTAGTTCAACCATTATGGAAAACAGTATGGCAATTCCTCAAGGATCTAGAACTAGATGTACCATATGACCCAGCCATCCCACTACTGGGTATATACCCAAAGGAATATAAATTATGCTACTACAAAGACACATGCACACGTATGTTTATTGTGGCACTATTCACAATAGCAAAGACTTGGAATCAACCCAAATGTCCAT
>NC_045439.1:159409744-159436603 GCF_002776525.5 Piliocolobus tephrosceles
GCCATAAAAAAGGATGAGTTTGCGTCCTTTGTAGGGACATGGATGCAGCTGGAAACCATCATTCTTAGCAAACTATCACAAGAAGAGAAAACCAAACACCGCATGTTCTCACTCATAGGTGGGAACTGAACAATGAGTTCACTTGGACTCGGGAAGGGGAACATCACACACTGGGGCCTATCATGGGGAGGGGGGAGGGGGGAGGGATTGCATTGGGGAGTTATACCTGATATAAATGATGAATTGATGGGTGCTGACGAGTTGATGGGTGCAGCACACCAACATGGCACATGTATACATATGTAACAAACCTGCACGTTATGCACATGTACCCTAGAACTTAAAGTATAATAAAAAAAAAAAAGTTTAAATTATTCCAAAAACTTTGTCATTAATCAAATGGCCATAATTTTTGAAAATCCACTAATTTAAATGGGAACTATTCTAGTCCAGTTAGATAGCTTCCTAAATACTGAGCATATAAAGATATTCCACATTCTTCTTTACAACATTTATACTATGGAATTCAGATCTCATTAATTCATCATATGTAATGCTATCACAGACCGTGGTTAGGCTACAGTTTGAAGGAAGCCATTGAAAAATGGTAAGAAATATTTTTACAAAAACTTTTAATGCTACTGAAAAGATCAAATGTTTCAATAAGTTAGAAGCATATATTAATCGATATACTTATAAATATACTCATTGACAAACTAATTAGAAATTATACTAAGTATAATTTGAGTTAAAAGCAAAACTTGAAATGAGGCAAAGGGCTTTTTAAAATAAAAATTTAAAAATACACTAAAATGTGAGTTATAAGCTATAATTCATTGAAGAATATAATGGTAAAATATATAAAGAAAAAGCAAATGTTTATGAAAAGAAATACAATTGTCAGAGATTTTGGTATCTCTTCCCCATGGGAAATCAAATGGTTAAAAAAAATACATAACATTGGCTGGGTGTGGTGGCTCATGCCTGTAATCCCAGCACTTTGGGAGGCCGAGGCGGGTGGATCACCTGAGGTCAGGAGTTCGAGACCAGCCTGGTCAACAAGGTGAAACTCTGTTTCTACTAAAAAATGCAAAAAAAAAAAAAAAAAAAATTAGTCGGGCTTGGTGGCAGGTGCCTGTAGTCCCAGCTACTTGGAGTCTGAGGTGGAGAATTGCTTGAATCCAGGAGGCAGAGGTTTCAGTAAGCCAAGATTGCACCACTGCAGTCCAGCCTGGGAGACAGACCAAAAGTCTGTCTCAAAAAGAAAAAGAAAACTGGACATTTGAAAAATAGCCACATATCCTATTTTTGCAGACTGGCTCTGTGCAGGGCAGTCCTTCACACATTAGTGGACTCTCTCTGAGCCTAGGGACATCCATAGGTGAAAATTTAAGGTCTTCTTACATCTTTTCTGAGTATGCATCTTTCCTGGGCCTGAAAGTGGCCTTCTCAACTCTCCCGTGTACATGGCTTCCATTGAACGTCTTAATTTTCCAGAGAGTCTCACCCTTGATTCCCCTCTGGGTCTTAGATGGTCTATTGCATATATCCACCTGTAATCTTTATCCCAGGCATCAGGTCTGTATTCTCCCTATAGCTTTGACAAGCAGAAAGCTGACATTTTTTCTGCCTGAAATCTGAGTTAGGAGAAATAGAAATCAGCCCTTCAAGCAGCACCCGGAGAGGTTAGAATATTGCAAATAAAATATTCTCTTCTGCGAGTTTGGGTGGGGGGACTGGTAACTGGGCTGTCATCTCTCCCAGGCCAAGATGATGATACATGAGAAGGGAGATGGGCATTTGCTCAAAGCCAGGTGAAAGTAACACAACATTTGTTAACATTTGAAGGTGACTTTTTCCTAATTCAGAATGTGTTTGTTTGCTAAAAACTTTGACTATTTTCCAGAGTTTCTATAAGGTTAGTAGAGCCAGTTTCTGTTTCTTTCTTTGGTGTTTTTGGTGTTTCCAGAGCTTGGAGCTTCCTAGTCTGACATTTTGTTTATGTCACTCTTGTTGATTAGTCTTTTCATTGAACCTTTTAATGTATTCTTCACATTCATTGATAATAGGGCAAAGACCATTCATTCTTCAATGCCATTATTTTTCACCCACATTCTAAAGCCAGTTTCTACTATACCACCAAAAAATTATTGTTAAAGGCAACATAATAACACAGAAAAATCTTGGAGTTTAGAGTTCATCAGGACTTCATTGAAATTCCGTCCACAATGTATTCGTTTTTGGATCTTGGACAACCATCCTAAGCTCTGCAAGTCTTAGTGTAGTGAGTTTATCCCATTACCTTCACCTGTAATATAATCACATTACAATTTTGATTTAAACTCAAGCTTAGGCCAAAAGCTAGGTTTTCTGTGACTTCTCCCCTGATTAACTCAAAAGCCATCTCTCCCTTCTTCAAATGACTTATCTTATGAAAATCCCATAACAGCTTTTATGCCTCCTTTGAATTAGTATAGTACTTCTTGTTTGTATCATTTATATGTCAGTTGCCACTTTGTAACTAGAAATAATTTTTTCTGTTTGTTCATGTCTTAGCACTTTCATAAGAATGTGTTCCTCTGGAAGAAAAGTCATGTCTCTATCTGCTAATTAACCTGTTGCATATTTATTGACTGTTTCCTAGACATTGTGTTAAGTTCTGGTTATAGATGATAGTGAAATATAATTCCTCCTTAGAAAGTCACAGTCTTTTTGGGAAAATAGATAAATCCAGCAGCCTATGTATCAAATACTTTTGCATTTCCCACAGATAATGTAATTAATAGGTACAATAAATTCATGTATCATAGGTAAATATTTAAATGCTTATTTGGTATTAAAATCCAGTTAACCACTTTTCTATTTTCTCCTTGGTTTGCTCCTTGCTATCTGGCATAAACTTCAGATAGCCAGAGGCAAACCTCAAGCGGTTCAGAACTTTAGTTCTGAGAAGCATCTAGAAGTTCAGGTGATTACTTGGCATTTATACAACTTGCTTTACGTGAAAATACAGCTGTAAATCTCACAAGGTTTGGTGATCTTTTAAGAATTTCATTATGTTCTGCTATTAGTTGGAAGACCTATAAGAATACCCCCCTTTAAAATGCAATTTAATATACAGCAGGCTATATGTTAGCTAAGTGAGCTCAAGAAATGAAGGAAATACGTTTTAGTTCCATCTGTTTTGGACCCCCAGTCAAACCATCCACTTCTGTTCTATCTCTGTCATTTTATCTTCTATAAAATGGAGGAGGCTCTAAAGACATAGTTAAAGAGATGCTGCACAGCTTCATATGTAATTGTCTTCATTTGTTTTAGAATACCAATGACATATAAACAACTACTACAAAGAATCAAATATTTTTTGAGTCAAGTAGGACTCTGTCAAAACAAAGAGAAGTAAAGGGACCCCAAAATGACTGACTTTTTCAAGGGGACACAATTATTTTTTGGTAGATCTGGAACAAGAACCTAGATATCCTCAATTCCACTTTATTGTTCTTTCATTGGGTTCTGAACACAGATAAATAAACAGAAAATAAAATTCTTCTCTTCTATGTAACTGGTTGCAGGTCCTGGCAAGATTGAAATTGGAGTACTAAGAAGTATCTGAAAAATTCTGAAAGCTAAATGATACATACCAGGTACATAGAAACAGGTAGTACCTGAAGATGATTCTATAGGTGAGCACAGCTGGTAATTCAATGTGTGCATGTACTGTAGTTTACAACAGGACAGTTAAATTTCATTTTCTGATACCTTGAAGGCTCCTCCCCAACATACAACACTAAATAAATTAAATATTTGAACTAGATCACATTTAGTTCTGCATGCTTATATACACCAATAAATAATTTATTGTAGTTACCTTGATTTTTAATTTATACTTGATTATTTCCAAACACAAAACAGAGTTGGACATAGGTATATGAGAGGCTGCAGAGATAAAGTAAGCTCACATCATTCACTGCCAAAATTAAGATCCTAATAACAACCTCTACATACCTGAATGTGTTCAGACCAACTATCTTCATTTTACAGGCAAGACTTTTGGAAAAATCAAGCTGAAGAATTCTGAATTGCCCAATGTCCCTTATCTGTTTCAATAAGTATAATTATATAATATGGGAATTCTTCTGAGTGACAGAGAAGGGCAGTCTGGCTGAACATCCTCCTGGCCATAATGCAGATATGATGGTCTCAAGCTATTTTAGAAAGACTGAAGCCTACTATTCCCATTACTTATCTTAATAGAGAATAACATTTAATATTCCCTATGTTTTGTGCTGGATAAATCTTTTTCCCTTTATTAAAATGAATAGCCCATAACTGAGTCCATAGTTTGTACATTGTTGGAAGCTGAATAAATCTCTGTGGGTTACCAGGATCTCATTAATAAGTCACAGCTTTCTAGGGAGGATGTGCTCAAAAACTCACAGTTTAGTTTTACATTTATAACTAAATTATGATATAACCTTGAGTGAGTTAAGCTCATCTGTAAATGAAGAATACTGATACTTGCTACTTCAAAGGGCTCTTTTAAAGTATTCAATAAATTAATAGAGGTATATATGCATGCGTATATTTTAATACTTATACATACTTTAAAAGAACCCTACAGAATCCACGACAAAAATTTTGTGATGTGTCTCCCTAAACTAGTTCCTACCTACCCTGTTAAAATTATTTAAATGAACAAAAATCTATGTATTAAGATACACATCAGGGAACTCTAAATACTGCTTCTCACAGTAACTTTTCCCAACCATGCTGCCTTCCTCTTCACACAAATCTTCAGTTCAGAAACCCTAGGGATTAATTCACTAATCCACCCACACCTTTATTCATTCAAGAAAATTATTGATACCCTATCAAATGTCAAGTACTGGTTTACAGGTATATTCAAGGAATACTAGCAGCAAAAAAAAAAAAAAAAAGGGAAACCTTCTATTTTGGTGGGGGATGGGGGCAAAAATAAACAGATGAATAAACAAATATATAAACATAAGTATACACATGTAAATTAAATTTAAATAAATAGGTAAAATAAATAGTATATCAGGTACATCCTAGAAAGAAATATAATGCAGGGAAGGGAGGTGAAGAGTGTCAGTTGGTGTGGGGGTTGCAATCTGAAATTATGTGGAAGGTAAAATTTAAGTAGAAGCATAATGGGATCCTAGGAAACAACAATGTGTATGTCTGGGAAATGAGTGTTAGAAAAGAAATGGTAAAGAAAACAGTCAGATGGGACGACCATGGGCAAAAGTATTCATACAGTATTCAGGTAACAGAAAGGATGATGTCACTGTGTAGGGGAGAGAGGCATCAGAGTGGAGAGAAGGAAATGAAGTCAGAAAGGAAATGGAGACCTCTGATTGCTAGGGTTTTGGAGGCATTTTAAGGACTTTGACTTTTGCTTTGAGTAAGCCATTGAAGAGGCTTGGGTGATATTATCTGACTTACGTTTCCACAGGATCTCTCTTGGATATCATTTTGATTAGAGACTGTAGGAAATTAAGGACAAGATTGGGGAGACTAGGCTGGGCGCATTGGCTCACACCAGTAATCTCAGCATTTTGGGAGGCTGAGGCGGGTGGATCATGAGGTCAGGAGTTCGAACAAGCCTGGCCGAGATGGTGAAACCCCGTCTCTACTAAAAATACAAAAATTAGCCAGGCATGATGGCAGTTGCCTGTAATCCCAGCTACTCAGAAGACTGAGGCGGGGCATCTCTTGAACCCGGGAGGCGGAGGTTGCAGTGAGCCGAGATCACACCACTGCACTGTAGCCTAGACGACAGAGCAAGACTCAGTCTCAAAAAAAAAAAAAAAGTGGGGGAGACGAATAATCGATTCAAACAAGTGATTTACTCAAAGATCTACCTTCTGCTCAGTAAAGACATAGATCGGGGTTAGCAAAAATGACCCACAGATCATTTTGTACGTCCTATGAGCGAATAATGATGATTACATTTTAAAAGGGTTCTTGAAGAATAAAAGAGAGGAGGTAAAAGAGGAAGAGGAAGAGGAGCTACAGAAACTGCATTTGGCCCACAAAGACTTAAATATTTAAAACCTAGAAAATGTTTGCCAAAACCTGAAATAAAGCATCTGACTGGAAGTAGGTCCTCAATAAAATTGGAAAGAGGAATATATGAGTAAGTTAGTTGCTGAAAATATTGTGAAGTAATAGATATCGAGAAACATCTATGACTTCATCCCCACCCTCACAAACAATGCCATTCATTTCCATTGAGCTAATGAAAAATGCAGTTTGGTTTTCAAAACAGTTAACCAAAAAGCACTGTCTTACATAAAAATTGTCAAAAAAAAAATTTATATAGTAACAAAAAATAAAAAGCATTTTCATAGTAATTAAAATTTTACAAAGCATTTCTATATTGGTTATGTAATTTAATCTTCCAATCAACTCCATGGGATAGGTATTATTTCCCCATACAGAAATTACCATATCCTAAATCCTTAGTGATTGATTCCTCAAGAAAAGTTAAAGTCTGGAATGCTACATCTGTTAATACTAAGGGTAGTTTTCTCCTATGGGAAGTTTGGCTTCCAGAATGAACAGGAACTTTCAGTTCAAGGTGACAGACCAGGAACACATATTTACTTTGTGTTCCTCCTGAAATTGTACTTAAATAAAAGTATACGAGTACCAAAATTTAGTAGACCAATGAAAGCCAAGAGATTGTGGAAGTCATCAACCGTAGAAAGGTCTTGATACATTTCTGAAAAAAAGTTAACTGGAAAGGAAATAGATGAAACAACCAAGGAAAGGCTATGCTAAGAAAGAGCGGCACAAAGTCAGTCTGTCCTTGCTGAGCGCTGGTTACAGTAAAGGGCAGAAGAATGTGGACAAATGTGAACCTGGAAGAGCCAATTCTTCTTAATGAATCCTGTGTGGCTAACTGGGCCTAAATTTAAAATACAGCCGAGAAGCCATTTGCTGACTAGAGTTTGTAACTACACTGGCCAAGTGGAACTAAGCCAATGTCTTTCTTTCTTTCTCTCTCTCTCTCTCTCTCTCTTTTGAGACAGAGTCTTATTCTGTCACCCAGGCTGGAATGCAGTGGCATGATCTCACCTCACTATAACCTCTGCCATCTCACCTAGCGAAGTAGCTGGAATTACAGGTGTGTGCCACCACACCTGGCTAATTTTATTTTATTTTTTATTTTTTCTGGAGTTTTAGTAGAGACAAGGTTTCACCGTGTTGCCCAGGCTGGTCTCAAACTCCTGATCTCAAGTGATCCACCCACCTGGGCTTCCCAAACTGCTGGGATTACAGATGTAAGCCACTGCACTAGGGCCAGAACTAAGCCAGTTTCAAACCTTCATTTGCCTAAAGAAACTTATGTGGGAACCTGGACAGGGAACTTTTGCTATAAAACCCATCTTCCCTTTGTTTTCTGGAATGCACCTTTGTTTTGCACCAGAGGATGCAGTTTGCAAACCGTTCACTGGAATAGAGTCTCTTTCCTCCACATTCCACATTCTTTTTTCAGATAACTTTTCTTCACGAGAGAGGAGACCAAAATTATTTTAGGGAAAGAAGTTCATTTAATGAGGTTCATGAGTCAGTAAAGTGCAGAAGAATCAGTGTGTCCTCACATTACCTCTGTATGACTTACAGTGGATTGTTGGCAAGATAGTTCAACCACAGGGTGCTAGGTATGGTTTATTGTCACTACCACAATTCTATACAAAGCTGGCCACCCAGAGATTCATTTGATATGATTGGAGATTGGTGCTTTAAAAAATTATTAAATTACAAGTAATCTCACCTGGCAATTTTAAATTGTTGCTATTATCACAATATTTATGTAATTATTAAATTAAATTTTTGGAAAATATTTTGCCTTGACAGATTTCATCTCAACATGCTTGCTTCTGTCAAGTCAAATGATCTCAGAATAACCATTTGCCATCTAATGTTATTTTGCCTCACAAGGACAAGGAAGATTTTATATTCAAAAAAAAAAAATCTATTCCCATTTGACAAGAAAAATAAAGAGGTGGAATTTTCCGGAGTACCCTTGTCCAAATTTCCTTTTGTTGTCCTGAAACCCCAATATTCATTACTTGTTTAATGAATTTTTCCCCTTTGGGGGAAAATGGCTTTATTGTTTTCAAATTAGCCTGAAGTTTGATCATCTTGTTTCAGAGTTCTTGTAGGAAATCTTTGTCCAAAATTTGTACCAGATTATTTTTGTTCAAACAAATGAAATCAAGAGATTATTTTACTGAACTCTCCTCAAATGATATCAAGAGATTACAGTTAAATGCCATAACTTTAAACAATTTCTCTGTTCCCTGAGAGGTTGGGAAGGACTTACAATATGTCTCCTCTTTTGAAACAAAATTTGGGTCTGAGCAAAACTTTGTGTCCTAGAAACATAAGCTTTGTTGGATATGGAAGCCCACATTTACTCTGACATACTATAAAATATATGAGCAGAGGGATAAAATGGATTCTGTAGTATGTTAAGTAGGCTTGATGTTATTTTAAATCGATTTTTTGAACTAAAAAATACATTAAAATATTTTTTCTGATCTCTGATTCTTGGTTCTGAACCTTCCACGTGTCCTATATCTGGCACACAACATTAGCCCAAAGAGGGCAAAGCAGTCCAGTTAAATAAACCAAAGAAACAAGATTAAAACTAGATAAGGTCATGTGTAGGATTTTCCAAATCTTTCTTGTCATGCTGAAACTTCCAGCTCTTAAGACAGTAACACATATTTCCTTTGTCCTAACAACCAGTATTAAGTCTCCTTCCTTGGGCATACGAATATGTATAGTTATACTTAGGTGACAGTAATGTGTAGTAAAGAGTGGACCTCGCTGGCATGCTGACAATGACCAAATTGTGTTGATCATATTTTAATCGAATACATTGCTCCACTACTAACTTGCAAATTTCTAACATATTCTAAGAGGGCCAGAGAACTGGTTTATCCATTTGGTTTAATCCACTGGTGAATTTCTTTCAGGATAGGCCAAAATGGATCTGGACTATAATCTTTACATATTTAGATCCTTCAAACTAGATCAAAAAGGAAATCTGGGCTGCAAGGCTCAATTAGAAGAACAGTATGGGATGCTGCTTTGCTGACTGTTGGTGGTCACTGCCCCATGTCTTCAGAGGAGACTGGAGCCCAGTGCCTGCCATGATCAACTTATGAGGTGAAGTAAGGGCTTCCCCCTAGGCATGCATGTGCTTAGTACAGATGTGCTGTGTGCTAGGTACCCTAAGGACTACAGAAAATAATGAGAATACATGATGTGTCCATAACAAGGAGGCACACAGGCCAGAGCACAAGCTCTGGAATCACACAGCCCAGGTTCGAAGCCTGGCGAGGCCACTGCCATATCAATGACCTGAGGAGCAGCCTAAGGCTTAAATGTTGTTGCTGCTGCTGTTTGGTGTGTGTGTGTGTGTGTGGTTTGGTTTTGTTTTGTTTGAGACAGAGTTCTGCTCTGTCACCCAGGCTGGAGTGCAGTGAGGTGATCTTGATTCACTGCAACCTCCACCTCCTGCTTTCAAACGATTCTCCTGCCTCAGCCTCCCTAGTAAGTGGGATTACAAGTGTGCGCCACCACGCCCAGTTAATTTTTGTATTTTTAGTGGAGACGGAGTTTCACCATGTTAGGCTGGTCTCGAACTCCTGACCTGAGGTGATCCACCCGCCTTGGCCTCACAAAGTGCTGGCATTAAAGGCACCAGCCACCGCGCCCAGCCTTAAATGTTTAAAACAAATTTGTGAAAAGAAAAGTAGTGAAGAGGCCCCGCCTGTCAGGAAGAGATGGTAGGGCGTAACATCCACTCAGGGCAAGGCACCATGTCCCCTCCTCGGAAACCCTCATGGCCTGGCTGGTGACCCTGGCGCCACAGAGAAGGCACACCTGGCTCCAGGCAGCACAGAGGCACTGCCAAGGTCCTGAAGGAGCCTGGCAGGATATGGGTTGTCCTGTGCTCAACTTCAAGCAGATGTACCCTCTGTGAACGGGGGAATGGGGACGGCCGACACAGGGCCACTGCGTGCGACAGCACCGGGCCAGGGCTGAGGAACAAGCAGAGCCGGCGCCCAGGTGGCCCGCAGGCCCCAGCAGTTCCCTCACAGAGGCCACGCGGTGCAACACCTGCCACCAGCAGCGGTGCTTCCGGGGGTCCTGGGGCAGCTGGGGCCGACAGGGCGTCACCCTTTGCCCTCTGACCCCTGCCTTTTGCGCCCCCGCTGGCGCGCCCTGGTTCTGTGAGGAACCTCGCGGAGGCGTCGCAGGCGCCCAGCCAGTCAGTTTGCGCTTCGTCGCCAGAGGAGGCGGTGGCTGAGGCGAGCCGAGTCCACTGCTCACCCTGTTGTACGGTAGGAGGCACGGCTAGCTCTAAATGGGCAATTTGCTTAGTAAATTTAGACCCGGGTGTCGCCGCCGGCCTGTACCCGGGCCAGGGCGTGGCACCCCCGCTCCCCTGGCCCGGGACGCCTCCCAGCCTGGCCGGGTTCATCCCGCGGCCACCCCGCGCCCTTTCCGTGGCTTGTTCCGCCCGAATGCCCGTCGCAGGCCTTCGCCAGGCGGCATCTTCGTCGCCCCTAAGAGGCTGTGTCCTCTCCCGCGGGCTGCGGCCGCCCCTCTGGGGGTCCTGCCGGCTGTGGGCTGGGGGCTGGCCACGAGGAAGACACCCGTGCTGCCTACTCGGAACCCCCCGAGGTTTGGACACCCCAGCTCCGTGAGGATCCCTCCTCCCAGCCGCGCGTTCACCCTCCTGCTGCCTTCACCACGCGAGCCGGCGGTCACGGCCAGGAAGCCCATCCCAGCCACTCTCCCGGAGGAGACCGACGTGCGGGCCCACGAAGGGCCCAGAAGAGCGAAGAAGGATGAGGATCCGGTGCAGACCAAAGGGGAGGATGACGAGAAAAGGGCCCCCCTTAGCAGCGGAGAAGCATCGTCCACATCCAGGTCCCAGGGCACCCAGGCAGACCTCGCCTCCTTCCTATGCAGCCCTGGGCCTGTGGAGGGAAATGTCCACCAGAAGTTCTCAGAAAACAGCGTGAGTGAGAAGGCCCAGGCGTCTCCAGCGAGCTCCTGCTTGGAAGGCCCTGCCACGCCCAGCACACACAGCGAGGCCGGATGTGCCCGGCATTTTGGAAAGCCTGATCCGGATGCAGCAGCGCCCCCTGAGCCAGGCGCGGGCTGCTCCCTGCTGCCGCAGAAGTTGGCCGGGGAAGTGCCGAGTGAAGAGCCACCGCCCAGCTCTCTAGGCTCGCCGACTCCGCTGATGTCCGGAACGAGGATGCCTGATGGGAAGCCTTTGGATATTCCTCCAAGGAGCGCTGCTCTTCCCAGAGCTGCCCGCAACAGGCCCTGCAAAAGGAAAATGTCGATTCCACTGCTGCTGCCGCTGCCCCCTTCACTGCCATTGCAGTGGGATCGAGGTGAGCTTCCCCCACCTGCTAAGCTCCCATGCCTGTCTGTTGAGGGAGCCCTACACACCTTGGAGAAGAGCCCTGAGTATAAAAGGAATAGCAGAATCTTGGAGGATAAAACAGAGACCACGACAAACAGCAGCATCACCCAACCTGCCCCTTCCTTCTCCCCACCTGTGGAGACTGCAGACTCCCTGCGTCTTGCCACTTACACTGACACTTCGCAGGTCCCAGCTCCTTTGCCCATCCCTGACTTGGCTGACCTGGCTACTGGACCCCTCATTCTGCCTGTCACTCCACTTTCCACCACACCAAAAATGGATGAGAAAATAGTATTCACAATCCCTAACTCTCCTCTGGCTCTTCCTGCTGACCTTGTTCCCCTTTTGAGGGATCAATCTAATGAGAAAGGAGGCTCTTGTCATTCAGTCATAGGAGCAGCACCTCCCACTTCTGACCCCCCAACACCTAGCCTCACACCCTTCTTCAAGCCTCCCGTCAGAAGGGAGTCCCCAATATCTATGCATGTGGATTCCCCTCCTCCTCTTTCCTTCCTGACTCTTCCTCCAGTCCCTTCCACCAGGACCTCAGTTATCACCAGCAAGCCTATGAATTCCACATCAGTCATTTCCACTATCACAACAAATACATCTGGCCACCTAACCTCACAGACTGCGGTAGACCCTGAAGTAGTTAACATGGATACTACTGCCCCTTCTCAGGCTGTTATTTTCACATCTTACCTAAGCTCCAGGGTGAGCTCGCTCCCAAATTCCCAAATACATTGCAGTGCAGAGCAGAGGCGCACAGGAAAGACATCAGTCTACGCATCCCCGCTTCCATTTATATTCCACAATACTACCCCAAATTTTAACCAATTCTTTGGAAAGGAAGCCACCCCTCAGCCCAAATCTGGGGCTCCTGATGGGCAGCAGCAGAAAGCTTCTCTCCCCAGTGCCTGTGTTTTTCTGAGCCTTCCCATCATTGCTCCTCCAGTCACCTCCACTTTAGTGAACAGTGCCTCTACAGCATCATCATCCAAGCCTCCCATCGAAACCAATGCTATGAATACCACTCCTCCCTCCAACGGTGTCATCTTGCAGTCTGCCTCTGTCTCCAAGAAGAAGTACCTCCCATTTTACCTGGGGCTTCCTGGTTCTGGGAACACACGATCCAGTGGCAACATTGCCTCAGTCCAAGCTTCCACCAGTTTGCCTGCACAGTCAGTCAGGGGAACAACTACAACTTCCAACTATGCTTTAAATCCAGGAGCCACCCCTCAGCCCAAATTTGGGGCCCCTGATGGGCTACAGCAGAAAACCTCTCTCCCCAGTGCCCATGATTTTCTGAGCCTTCCTATCATGGTTCCTCCAGACACCTCCACTGTAGTGAGCAATGCCTCTGCAGCATCATTAGCCAAGCCTGCCATTGACACCAGTGCTATGAATACCACCCCTCCTTCCAAAACTGTCATCTTGCAGTCTACCTTTGTCTCCAGTAAGGAGTACATCCGATTTTATGTGGGGCTTCCTGGTTCTGGGAACATACTACACAGTGACAACATTGCTTCAGCCCAAGTCTCCACCAGTTTTCCTGCACAGGCAGGCAGGAAACCAGTCACAACTTCCAGCCATCCTTTAAATACAGAATCCATCTCTCATTCCACACTTGGGGCCACTGATGGGCAGCAGAAGTCTGACAGTTCTTTTATTCTGGGGAATCCAGCAACCCCAGCACCAGCTATAGGCTTACCATCTCCCTCAGCCCAGCCACTGAGTGGCAGCGTAATTCCACCAGGTTTTGCAGAGTTAACATCACCATATTCTGCATTGGGCACACCTATTAATGCCGAGCCAGCCAAGAGTCACAACGCAAGTGCTTTCCCCAATGGCACAGCAAAGACTTCTGGATTTAGAGTTGCCACTGGGATGCCTGGCACTGGAGACAGCACCTCACTGGTTGGAAATACTATTCTAGGCCCACAAGTGATTATGGGACCTGGAACCTCTATGGATGGTGGGAGCATTGGATTCACCATGTCTGCCCCAGGCCCCAGTTCCACATCAGGAGAAGTCAGCACCGGACAAGAACAGAGTGGAACACCCAGCACCACTTCTGTTTTCCCATTTGGTCGAGTAGCCTGGGACCCAACTGGCCACAGCATGGCTGCTGTACCACAAGGGGCTAACAACATTCCTGTATTTGGATATACTTCTGCTGCCACCTACATTCCTGGTTTGGACCCACCTACCCAGAATTCAGGCAGCAGTATGGGAGGGGATGGCACCAAACCCATGGTTGGAGGCCCTTGTGTTCCTGCTTTTCAACAGTGCATCCTACAGCACACATGGACAGAGAAAAAATTCTACACTTCAAGCACCCACCACTATGAACAAGAAACATACGTTAGGAGACATGTCTGTTTCCAACTTCCATAAAAGCACCTGTGGTTCACCTGACCACACCACATCAGTTGTGGTGGTAAACACCAGCGTTATCCCTTTGTATGGTCATGCTTCCAGTTTCACCTTCATGCCAAGCGCCTGCCACGTACCTCTCCAGAACTCAGGTTGTGCACCAGGAGGCGACAACAACATCCCTGTGGTTGGAGGCCCTTGTGCTCCCTTTCTCCATCAGTAAACATGGGGCCCACCTGGACAAAACACAGGTGGTACATCTGCAGTGAAGGCCAACATATCTTTAATTGGAGGTCCTTGTGTATCCACCTACCAACAAAATACCTAGGGCCCATCTGGACAAAACACACAGATATACATCTTCCAGGAGTGCCAACATTCATTTGATGGGAGGCCTCATGTGCCCATGTATCAGCAAATCACCTGGGGCCCACCTGGACAAAGCACAAACCATGCGATGAGGGACAGCAACCCAATGGCTGTGACTGGTTGTGCTTTTGGTCTCCCATTCACGCAAAGCACCTGAGGCCCACCTGGCTAAATGCAGGTGGTGCAATAGGAGATAACCCCAGACATTCATAGGGAGAAACCTTTAGTCTCCCTTTCAGTAAAATACTATGGACCTGCCCAAGGTGCTCCTTTTGACTTTAGAGGAACCAGCATTGTTTTTTGTTTGTTTGTTTGTTTTTGAGACAGAGGCTTCCCCCAGGCTGGAATGCATTGGCATGATCTTGGCTCACTGCAACCTCCACCTCCTGGGTTCAAGAAATTCTCCTTTCTTAGCCTCCCGAGTAGCTGGGAGTACAGGCACATGCCACCACACCTGGCTAATTTTTGTAATTGTGGCAGAGACAGGGTTCCACCTTATTGGTCAGGCTGGTCTCAAACTCCTGACCTCAGGTGATCCACCCGCCTCGGCCTCCCAAAGTGCTAGGATTACAGGCATGAGCCACTGTGCCCAGCCTAGAGGAGCCAGCATTGTTAGTTAAATACTTGTGTTTGGATGGCCCTGGTCAGAGCAACTGTGCCTGTGATGGAAAGCAGCCACTAGTGACACTTGTGCCTGCCAAGGCCTTCATAGGAGCCACTAACTCATTTCTTACTTCTATCAGGGGTCTCAAGGAATGAGAAGCAATCTTCCTCCACATACAGTTCTCATAAATTGACATTTTTTCCAAGAGGAACAGGCTTAGTTCCCTCAAGTTAAACTCAACCTGCTCTCTCCCTGCAGAAGCTGGAGGCCCAAAACAGAGAGAGAGAGAGGAGAGAGAAAGAGAGAGAGAGTGTGTTTGTTGGTGAGTGGAGCAGATGAGCCCAGCAGAACCACACTGTATTTTAGTGGTCTTCTACACTGTATAGAGGGTAGAGGAAACCTGTGTGTATCATCAGCTGTACCCTCTCTGGCTTGACTGTTAACTTGGCTGACCCTACCTCTGGGACAGTTCTCTCTAGTCATGGACAGAAAGGCAAAATTCCCAATTTTGTGGACCCTACATTCTAGTTGAAAGGGAGAGAAGAAGCAACAAACATGGATATTATCTGGTAAATTAGCCTGTAACAAATGCTATGGAAAATAAAGAAGTACATGGCGGATTGAGATGATAGATAGAGAAGCAGGGGTTTCAGTTTACACTATGGACAAGCCTCACTGGGAAGGTAAATTTAAACTCTAGAGAGAAGCAGTTGAGCCAGATACATGAGCAAAGACCATTCCAGATAATAGGAGTGGTCATTGCAAAGGCTCAGAGGAAGGATCCCTGGTGTCCTCATGGAGCAGTTAGTAAGGAAAAGTGGCTGGAATGAAGTCAGCAAGTGGGAGGGAGGGATAGAGAAAAGGAGGACAGAGAATATGTGAGTGGAATTCCTTCCTCCACTATTTACTAGTTGTGTAATTACAGTTGACTCAACCTTCGAGAGTCTCAGTGAAATCAGTACTTTTACTATGGCCTGTTTATCTCACAAGATTTTTGAAAGGATAAAATGAAATAATATGGAGAAATGACTTATAAGCCATTGTTGTAATTTGTTCTATACATAGGGATGGATAGATGGATGGATGGATAGATTACATGCATAGATAGATAGATAGATAGATAGATAGATAGATAGATAGATGATAGAGTTGTGGACTGAATGTTTGTGTCCCTCCCAAAAATTCATATTTTGAAGCCCTAACTCCCAATGTGATGATATTAGGAGGTGGGGCTTTGGGGAGGTGATTAGGTTTAGATGAAGTCATGAAGCTGAAACCCCCATGATGGGATTTTTGCCTTTATAAGAAGAAGAAATACCAGTGCTTTCTCTAATTGCCATGTGAAGGTATACCAAGAAGGTAACTATCTGTAAGCCAGGAAAAGAGTTCTCACAAGAAACAGAATTTGTCTTTATCTTGGACTTCCCAACCTTTAGAATTGTAGAAAATAAATGTATATTGTTGAAGCCACCAGTCTATGGCATTTTTTATAGCAATCAGAACTGAAGAAAGAAAGAAAAGAAAAAGAAAGAAAGAGAAAAGAAAGAAGGAAAGAAAAGAGAGAGAAAGAAGGAAAGAAAGGAAGGAAAGAAAGAGAAATGATAGATAGATGATAGATTGATAGATAGATAATAGAGAATATACATATCTATGTATAGTCAATGACTGAGTTCCTTAGGCAATGGTGCCTTGATTGCCTTTATTAGGCAATTCAAATAGAAGAATAGAAGAACCCCTTTTTATTAGCATAAAAGCAGTTAGCATTTATGAAGCAAACACACGTAAAAATGTGATAACAGAGACTAAAACATTTGTGAGATTAGGCCTGAAAGAAAACAATCACAGAGAAATTACTGAATTCCTCCTATCACCCTGGGGCCTGATTCATTCACTCTGAGTTGTTTAGTACAGTTCCAGAGGATCAAAGCTCCTGTTTCCTCAGCCAGATAATCACCTAACTTTTGTAATCAGAACTACCTTTCAGAAGCAGAGTGGAAATCCAGTTTTCTTCTAATAGCACTATACCCTTGCAATATTACCAGGGACAAATTTTTAAAATTCATACTTCGTGACATTTTTTAGAAAGCCTCAAGCTAAATATTATGATCCTGGTAAGACAAACTTTAAATAAATGTGTGAGAGATATAAAGATAATTTTTGTTTTCATGTTCTGATGTGCTTACACAACTGAAACTATTTCTAAACAAATAGAAATATTCTTTGATTTTTTATTAAAATAAAAAGTGAACATAATATCAATTTGAATAATACTGAAATTCAGCCTTCCTACTGCAGTTTCCTCCTCCAGAGAGAGTTTTGCTACTTTCATGTTACTCCCATATTTCTGAGTTTGCTTTTTACTTCAACTATTATGTTATCTTACAGATGTCATTGTTTTTCCTAAAACTTGAAGTGCCTTCCTTTTTTTCTCCTTGAACTCTTTTACCATAAAAAAAAAAAAAAAAATTGTTTTTGGTTTTCTAAAATTTTCAGATAGTGTTGTTTACTTGACTGCATCCCTTCCTTTTCCAGAAACCTTGAGCCTCCTCCACTGGTTTGGGAGCAGTAAGACCAAAGTAAGTGTAAAGAGTAAAGTAGAGGTTCCTCTTCAAAGACTTTCTTCCCCATCTAATAAGAAATAAATAGTAACTTCTCTTAGAAGCAAAATTTATTCAAAGACCTGTGCTAACATTCTTAAATATCTGCGAGCCGTAATAAATCAATGTACTTTATGCTCTCAGCTCCTACAATTTAGCCTAAATATTTGCCCTGGCATGTGTATACTGGTCCAAGCATTAGGTCATAGCCTGTTCCTCTTCCCTATTTAAAAGTATTTTTACCTTTCTCAGCATTCCACAAGTGACTTCCTCCTTCCTTTGTTCTCCTCTACCTTTGCCTCTTTTAAAAAGTTCTAAGTTGCTAGCCAATCGGGACAAATGCAGAATGTGAGGTCCTGTTCCAGCCAATGGAAACCGGACACAGCAGTAGGGTGAACGCGTCAGGTTATAAATGACCCTGTCTCCTTTGTTCTGTATACTGTCATAGAAAAACTGCTGGCAAGTGTACCCTTTCTGCAGGAAGTAAAAATGGCCTTACTAAATAAATTTATATTCAAGTGCTTTTTCTTTACGGCATCGAGGAACAAGCATTTCAAATATAAGGACATGGTCTCAGAAGAAAGAGGCCTAAAGGAGCCACCCAAACTGCTTTTAGTTTAGGCCAGAAATGCTCACTAATCACTAATTTTTCAAAAATATCTAATTCTGACTGCATCGTCCTAATTTCCTGAATCTATGGTAGAGCCAGGAATCTGGATTTCAGGTAGCACTCTAGGGAAGTGTGATGCACAGTCCATGTTTCCTATTCTTCCAAACACTGCTTCACGCCTTACATGAGAGCTCACCAAAGTCCTCATTCATCTCATAAGATAAAAAAATGTGTATAGGATGTGGTTCAAAGCCCTAATTAGTAATAAGTAGAGTATTTTCCTCTTATCTGTGTCTCATGAACTAGAAAATGGCCTGTGGAAAATTTGAGAATTTCCAACTCATGGATGCATGTCTTTCTTGCTCTAAATATCTTCACGTTAGAGGCCTAGAAACTGCAACTAACTGTGAAAAGCCTGTCCAGGACCTCCCTGAACCAGTCATTGCTGTGATCCCAGGGTTATGTGATACAATGAGGGCTTGCCAAACAGCAGTTCATTCTTTACCTGAGGCAGAGCTGGGAATGGCGCTCTCAGAAGTCTCAGGACAGGAGTGTCGTCATCAGATGTGCCTTCCAGATAGGAAAATTGAGGCTCATAAAATCAAACAGCTGCTAAGTTTTACAGCCATGGTCAAGATCCTGGATTTATCCAATGCGTGAAATGAGGTGTGGGAGGGACCAGAAAAAAAAGAAGCCAAACAAAATATCTGCTAAAAAATCATCTTAGGTAAATAGTACCTTTGCTTTAAATGCATACTAACTTGTGAATGACTGATATCAGAGACTTTCTTGGAAGTAGGTTTTATAGGATGGAGGACAAATGAAAGTTTATGGCCAAAGAAAGAAGGGTCAGTGGGTGGTGCATTGAAGTAAGTGGTTCCGAAAGCAAACTAGGTCAACTTTTTAACTGGCTAGTGAAAATGGGATTCCTCAGGCTGGGTTAAACAGAGGTTTCCTCAACTGAAACCACCAGGATACGAAAGCAAGGAGAAGACAGGAATAAATAGGACTCCAACAGGCAGAATAGGATTTATTTAAGGCATGCAATGTGGAGGGCCCTGATGGGAACAAGACAGTGTTGAGAGGAGCCCCACTCTTGAAAATGAAGCATTCCTACAGGGAGGGTGTCTGAGACTTCCTAGCATATGTCTGCTGTGCAAGTAATTACATTGTCAATTTAATGGTTTAAAAAATATTCTGGTAAGGGGAGGCATTAGTTCAAGACATGCTGAGATGTAACCAATCAACAGACCAGAAACATTGATACTTTATGGGTGCCTCAACTCCAAATTACTAAATGACCATGTTTTGCCATCTTTAAGCTACAGGGGTTCTGGGCTTCAATACTATATGCAGAGAATATTAATACCAGACATTGGTTGTTTAAAAATGATTATCAGGCTGGGCACGGCGTCTCGTGCCTGTAATCCCAGCACTTTGGGAGGCTGAAGCGGGCAGATCACCTGAGCTCAGGTGTTCAAAACCAGCCTGGCCAACATGGCGAAACCCCGTCTCTACTAAAAATACAAAAATTAGCTGGCTGTGGTGGTGTGCACCTGTAATCCCAGCTGCTCCAGAGGCTGAGGCATGAAAATCGCCTGAACCTGGGAGGTGGAGGTTGCAGTGAGCAGAGATGAAGCCACTGCACTCCAGCCTGGGCAACAACGAGACTGCATCTCAAAAAATAAAAAATAAAAATAAAAAACGAACTTGTCATCCTTACTTTATTATATTGCATCCTGGCACCATTCATCATCATTTTACTGCATATAGAGAGCAACTCTATACTTCATGCAAACTACATAGACTAGCATTTTCTTTGTAAAGGGAAAGGCAAGATGATTGTCAAAAGGAAACTGGAGGGATTCTGGGGAAAAAATAGAGGAGATAAGCATTACTTGTTTCTCCTTCTTTGATGAAAATTGTGTTCTGCTATTTTGTAAAGAAAGGTCTACATTAATTAATTCATAATGTAATTAGCTTATTAACCACATGTAACAAGAAATAATAGAAAAGAAAGCTTAGGGTCCACATAGGGTGGTTCAACTTACTTAGAAAGGTAATTTACATCACCTATAAAGGGTACCTCTTCATCCTTGGGCTGTTGCAAGATAGTTGTGTCATGCAAAAGCATCTGTTGTTTTTGCAGTCAGGAATTAGGTGAAAGGGTTGAAGGCCAGGCTTATAAAAATGACTTCTCCTTGTGTCTTCACACTTTTCTCCTGTATTATTCCTACAGTTCTGTAACCCATGCCTCCATAAAGTAATGACAGAATATAGCATCTCTACCAGCATGAATGCTGCCATGATAACCCTGTCTCCTTCTTACCACTGGATATAAAGATTGGCTTGAGGAAATTGGGACAAATTGTTCTGCAGAATACCAGGTCCATCTTCTCCATTCTCCTGCTTTCCCAGGTGCTTGCCACGGTACAGCCTGGGATTCTCTGAAAGCAGTAACCTGAGGCCTTACTAGGTCTCAATCATTGTTTCACATCACTCAGGTATCATTCTGCCTTTCATTGTCTTATGTACAGTTTTCTGCAAACCGTTGTCTCATATCATCTTTCCATTTTTGCATGTGTTTATATGAGATAAGGTTTGTCCCAATGCTATAGCTTTATCCACAACACCTTGGTTTCTTCCTTATACAATTACTCTATCATTACTTTACCTCTGGCTTGGCTATCTGCTTCCAGCTGGCAATATTAAGGTTAATAAAGAAGAAAGTGAATGAAATTTATAAAGACAGATAACTGCACTACCATTGTATTGCAAAGGGAAGGTCAGAATTAATCAATGCACTGAGTCTTAAGAGTCTCTATGGGGTTGTCTATGTCAATGAATGAATGTTTTAAGAAAAATCTAAAGGAAAGGATAATATATTTGCCAATCAATTACACATACAATAGCATTCTTTTATAATTACAGTAAAATCCTTTATATAATTATGAAGTTTTATTCACATAAAAATTAAAGCAAAATTTAAATAATTCATAAATGAATCCATAAATATATTGGTAGCTGATTCTGATTGTTATGAATTGTGTTTTCATCCCGAGTTACAAGTGGTATAACATCACCCACTGGTATGAAGAGTTATAGCAATGAAACATTACTTTATAAAGGAGGCTGCACCATTACCTGTGATTTCTGCCTTTCTTATTAACACACATTCTTCAAGTTGTAATTCAGGTGAACTTTATTTATGCAGCTGAACTTTCCAGAAGATGACAGCATAAGATGTCAGGGAAAATTGTTCCATGTGCAGACACTAACAACTATGCCATGGCTGCCACCAGAGTAATAATAATTATGATAAAATGTGAAAAAAATACTAAAAGAGGTGAAATGTGGTAACTGATAAAGACACAAAAATATCTATCAAGAGAGCATATTGGTAAACTGAATCTTAGAGCACAAGAAGACTTTCCTTGATCTCAGAGGACAAACCTGTCCAAAAGGATAAGAAGTACAAATGGTGGAGAATTAGCATGGTCCATAGCAGGTCTCTATGATGGTTTGAGAATGGTGAGGCTGGAGAAGAGGCTGGCTGAGGGAAAAGACAGGGCTCACAACCTGTCCTCATAACAGAAGAAAGTAAAAAATATATATTAATCTTCAAGGTCAAAACCTCTTCAAATTGAAAGAATGTTGGAGTTTATTGGGAAAAATATAGGTGAGGAATTTGACAGATTCATTCATTAGTAAAATCCAGTATAAAGGATAATTTTCTGTTGTTCTTTGTCCACTACCTGTGTGGGGTTCACAAGGGAGCCACATCAAAAAAGTATTCATATTCTCTGGTATTTCGCTTCAGTAGGTATTGACAAAACTTAACAGAAATATGCACTATAGGTGAAAGAGCTGCCCTTGAGAACCCAGGGCAGAGGCATCAGACCTGGAATGGGATGAACAAAGGAGACCTCTAGGAGGAGGAACATTGGAGGTGATTCTGGAAAATGAGGAGCAGTGAGTCCAGCAAACGGGAGGCAAACAGAAGAGGAGAAAGTGTGTCTGTGGCACAGGCCAAGCCATGAGAAGGGGCAGTGGATTGGAAGGACTGCGAGGATCAGTCATATATGAGGACAGGAGCAGGAAGGGCAGACCATGGAGGGACTGGGGATAGAGACAATGGATATGTTTCTTCATTAACACACACATGTTCACACATCTATGTCTCCATCTTCTCTTACATGTTCTTTGATATTCTCATGCAAACCTCATGATATTCTCGTGTGTCTTAGCATAACATGTATTATATGACTTTACTATTTCCATCATAGGGCCTCTTTTAAATTACGTACATAGCAATAGCTACCGATCTAAATTTCTTTATGTGTACGGTATTTGCCTACATAGTAAACAAACAAACAAACATCCCCCTGTGAACCCAAAATATCTGAGATAGATCTCAACCAATTTAGAAAGATTATTTTGCCAAGGTTAAGGATGTGCTTGTGACACAGCCTCAGGAAGTCCTGACAACATGTGCCCAGAGTGGTCGGGGCACAGCTTGCTTTTATCTATTTTAGGGAGTCATGAGACATCAATTAATATGTGTAAGATGTATATTGTTTGGGTGGGGAAAGGCAGGACAACTCCAAGTAAGAGGCTTCCAGACCATAGGCAGATGAGAGACAAAAGGTTATATTTTTTGAGTCTTTGATCAGCCTTTCACTGAATACACAATTTAGTCTGGCTCGGTGAATCTGCATTTTTACATAAACAATAGGGCAGTGGGAGCAATCAGATATGCATTTGTCTCAGGTAAGCAGAGGGATGACTTTCTGTCCCGCACCTGTGAAGACAAGCTGTCAGTTTACATTGCCGGGGTGAAATTCAACAGAACTGTTTCAGGGTAAAAATCTTGAGGCCCACAAGGAATGTTCTTGTAGGCAAATTGTGAGGGGGATGTGTAGCTTTAGCTTTGTAGCTATCTTATTTAGGAATAAAATGAGAGACGGGTTTGCCTGACGTAATTCCCTGCTTGACTTTTCCCTTGGCTTAGTGATTCTAGGGTCCCAAGATTTATTTTCCTTTCACACCACTTTAGTACGCTTTTGGTTGATCGTTTCTTACAAGAAGTATCTCCTTATTTCATGGGGGAGTCATCTCTGTATGTTCTTGTCAGGTTCACGACTATGGCCATTGTCACACCTGGGGTCAGGTTCCAGCCCATGCTGAGGTCCTAAGGGAGTGAGTGCATGAGCAGGAAGAACACTTGGGGGGCCATAGGCAGGTGAAAGATGATTTTATTCAGTAGCAGCTCTCATTAACAGCTTTCTCACATTGTCCAGCCTGTCGCATCTGCTTCGTGCTGAGGCCCCCACACACAGCTGCGCAGCCAGCTCTCCCTTGCCTTAAGGGTCAGCATCTTAACTCTTTCTCTGGGCACAAGCGAGCCAAGCTGGGACCTGGCTCCCCTCTGTCTGTCTGCAAAGTCAGACAGCTTTGGCTCTCTCTCTTTCTCTGGGTGCTAGTGCGTCTGCACAGTGTTAACAGGCCAATTACACCTTTTACAGACAATAGTGGAGTAGAGCCAAGTAATGGCCTTCCCATGTTATGGCTACATGGCTGTGATAAGAAGTGGAATTACATGCCTGCACTCTAAACTCGCTGAGTCATGCAGGATGTAAACATCTTACCTCGGCCTATCCTTGACCAAAGCACAGCCATGATCCTTACAGCTCTTCCTTACAACTCTTAAGCGAGGGTTTTGTTTGGGATGTTGTGTTTTCCTTCTTAATTTTGGATACTTTTATGTTCTGCAAACTATTAAGCTATCAATATTTATTCCAAAATTCCAATTGCTTTATCTTTCATCTTGTTTTTATTTCTTTATAATAAATATATTTCCTTCTAAGTTCTGCTTTCATTGTATCTCACAAATTTTGGTAAGCTGTATTTTCACTTTTATTTATTTTATAAAAGTGTTTATTTCTCTTGAGATTTCTTCTTTGGGTCACATTGTATTTAAGAGTACAATGTTTAATCTCCATGTATTTTTGGATTTTCCAATTGTCTTTCTGTTATTGATACCTAGTTTAATTTCATTGTTGTCAGAGAGTATATATTGTACAATTTTGATTCTCTTAAATATTTTAAGATGAACTGTGTGTTCTAGAATATGTTTATTTTGGGGAAGATTCTGTGTGGGCTAGAGGAGAATGTATATTCTGCCTGTTGTTGAATTAAGTGGTCTATAGATATAAGTTATATCCAAATGAGTGATAGTGTTGAGTTCAAATATGCCCTTACTGATTTTGTGTCTGCCGAATGTTTCCATTTCTGATGGAGAGGTGTTGAATTCTCCAACAACAATAGTGAATTCATCTATTTTTCCTTACAGTTCTCTCACTTTCTGCCTCACATAGCTTGATACTCTATTGTTACCTGTACACATGCTCAGGATTGTTAAATCTTCTTGGACAATTGATCCTTTTATCATTACCTAATGCCCTTGTTTATCCTTGATAATTTTACTTGCTTCAATGTCTGTGCTGTCAAAAATTAACACAGATACACTTACTTTCTTTTTTTTTTTTTTTTAGTAGAGACGGGGTTTCACTGTGTTAGCCAGGATGGTCTCGATCTCCTGACCTCGTGATCCGCCCGTCTCGGCCTCCCAAAGTGCTGGGACTACAGGCTTGAGCCACCGCGCCTGGCCTACTTACTTTCTTTTAATGCTAGCATGATATATTTGTTTCATCCTTTTACTTCTAATTTGTATATGTCTTTATATTTTAAGTGAGTTTCTTGTAAACAACTTTAGCGTTTTTTTAATCCACTCTGACAATCTGTATCTTTTAATTGGTGGTTTTTGTTTTTTGTTTCTTGTTTTTTTTGAGACGGAGTCTCGCTCTGTCACCCAGGCTGGAGTGCAGTGGCTGGATCTCAGCTCACTGCAAGCTCCGCCTCCCGGGTTCACGCCATTCTCCTGACTCAGCCTCCCAAGTAGCTGGGACTACAGGCGCTCGCCACCACGCCTGGCTAATTTTTTGTATTTTTAGTAGAGACGGGGTTTCACCGTGTTAGTCAGGATGGTCTCGATCTCCTGACCTCATGATCCGACCGTCTCAGCCTCCCGAAGTGCTGGGATTATAGGCATGAGCCACCGAGCCCAGCCTAATTGGCGTATTTTGACAATTGACATTCAGTGACATTATTGATATAGTTGGGTTAATATCTACCATCTTTTAGTTATTGCCCTTGTCTTTCTTCCAGTCGTTCTCTGCTTTTCATGGTTTAATTTGGGCATTTTATATGATTCAATTTTCTCTCTTTTCTTAGCATATCAGTAATCCTTCTTTGTATGTTTTTAGTGATTACCATAGGGACTATTTTTTACTTAGTAGGTTTATTCTAAGAGATAACACTTGGTAAAATAACAATAGCAACAATGTATTTGATTAGGTATATTAATGTATGTTATATATATAAACATATGCATAAATATTTATAGAAGTATGCTTATATATAAGTGAAATTCATGAAAGAAATTAAGAATGAAAGGAAAGAATTGAGGTATTCTGTCATAAAGTGTTGACACTACCTCTGAAGCAATATACTGTGATTTGAAAGGGAAATTGGATTAGCTTTAAATGTAATATTGCAAAGTATTGGTCAAGCTATTGGACCAGGAGCCTCAGTTCCTTGCTGGCTATTGGTCTGAGGCTGAATTGAGTTCCTTCCCATGTTGGCTTCTCCTAAATGGCAGAATGCCTCATCAAAGTCACTAAAGGAGAGAGTTTGCTAGCAAGACAGAAATCACAACCACATAATCATCCAAGTGACATCCCAGCACCTTTGCAATATTTTGCTGTTTACAAGCAACTCACAGTGTCTGTCCAAACACAAGATGAGACTATTAGAATGCAAGGTTGTGTTTACCAATAAGTTGGGATCATTGGATGCCATGCTAGAGTCTGACTGCCATATGAGGTCTTCTCCAATCTGCAACATTTTTTCAGACTTCACATATTTTAAATAATGTTGACGCTTTTGAAAAGAACTGGTCGAATATTTTGTAGAATGTCCTGCAGTATAGATCTATCAGATCATGCTTGGGCTAAGGTTATGGCTTAATTTAGACACTTATATTTATCCAAGTTTGAAGACAAAATACCAAGCAATATACTATTTGGAAATATAAACTAAAAGATAAAAATAATTAAAGAGAAATAAGGGAATGACAAATAGACAATTCAAAATAATAGTAATCTTCACCAGGTGAGGAAATAAATGCAACATGGGTATGCACACATGGGACATCAACAATATCGATAATCTTCTGTTCATTAAGTTTGGCAGTAACTGACAAAAAGGCAAACTTTTTTATTTTAGAATAGTTTTAGATTTACAGAACAGTTGCAAAGATAGTACACAGTGTTTATACATACCCTACATACAGTTTCCTTTATTATTTTCCTCATACATTAATGTGGCATATTTATCACAATTATTATCACATTAATGTGGCATAATTATCATAATTAATGAATCATTAGTACACATTATTATTCATTAACTTCCTAACTTTTTTCAGATTATCTTACTTTTTACTTAATGTCCTTTTTCTGTTTCAGTACCCTACCTAAGCTCCCACATCTCATTTAGATATCATGTCTCCCTTAGACTCCAAAGGTTATGGTCAACTAATTTTACAAGGTTGTCAAGAAAATTCAGAAAGAAATATTTATATATATACACACATATATAATATATATGTTTTATATACTATATATACACACATATATAATATATATGTTTTATATACTATATACACACATATATAATATATATGTTTTATATA
>NC_045439.1:159436613-159438628 GCF_002776525.5 Piliocolobus tephrosceles
GTTTTATATACTATATACACACATATATAATATATATGTTTTATATAATATATATACACACATATATAATATATATGTTTTATATAATATATATACACACATATATAATATATATGTTTTATATAATATATACACACATATATAATATATATGTTTTATATAATATATACACACATATATAATATATATGTTTTATATATTATATATACACACATATATAATATATATGTTTTATATATTATATATACACACATATATAATATATATGTTTTATATATTATATATACACACATATATAATATATATGTTTTATATATTATATATACACACATATATAATATATATGTTTTATATATTATATATACACACATATATATGTTTTATATATTATATATACACATGTAATACATGTTTTATATATTATATATTATATATGCCATATATATTATATATGTTTTATATATTTATATATACACACATATATATAAATTTGGATATCTCTGATATTTTTCTCATGATTTAACTATACTTACATTAATTTATCTATTTTGTTGCTTACATTGTTCTAATGTTGGTCCTTGGAAATTCTTTTATATGATTCCTGTATCATTTTGAAATACCTAGATTATTATAGTTTGGTTGTTTGTCTGTTTCATTGGTTTGATATGTTGTTTAGCATTTTCTTATTTTTATTCATTACAAGGTACTTCTGGTTACTTTGCTTGGTTTCCTGCCCAATCCTAGTATACACCATTTCTGCCTGAAGTCCTAATTCCTTTTGTTCATGAATGATATTATAAACAACCATTTGGCCAATGGATGTACTCATTGCTACAAAAAAAGTATATTAATTCTAGATTTTGTCATCTGAAAGAGCAAAGGAAAGAACCTTTTATCTAGCTCTATAATTCCACCTTTCCAGAGTGTCTTATTAATGGATTTATACATTATGTAGTCTTTACAACTAGCTTTGTTCCACTGTAGCATATGCCTTTAATATTTGTGAAGTGTACCTCGTGATGATGTAGATTTGCATTTCACTAAGGACTAAAAATGATGAGCATATTTTTATGTGTTTATTAGACATTTCTAAAGAGGTTTTATAAAAATATATATTCACACAGTCTACCCACTTTTAATTATAATATTTTATTTTTCACCAGGCATAGTGCCTCAAACCTGTAATCCCAGCCTTCTGGGAGGCCAAGGCAGGTGGATCACCTGAGGTCAGGAGTTGGAGACCGCCTGACCAACATGGTGAAACCCTGCCTCTACTAAAAATACAAAAAATTAGCCAGGCATGGTGGGGGACGCCTGTAATCCTAGCTACTCCAGAGGCTGAGGCAGGAGAATCGCTTGAATCTGGGAGGCAGAGATTGCAGTGAGCCGAGATTGTGCCATTGCCCTCCAGCCTGGGCAACAAGAGTGAAACTCTGCCTCAAAAAAAAAAAAAAAGAAGAGGAAGAATATCTTATTTTTCATTCTTGAGTTGTAAGAATGTTTTATATCTTCTATTCAATAGACTTCTATCAGCTATAGGTTTTGCAAACATTGCCTCTGATTCCTTGTGCACTTTTGATGGTGTGCTTTGAATGTGAATCCCAAAATTTAATTTGGATGAAGTTCACTTTGCCATTCTTAACATGTGACATTTGTATTTTGGTGTGATGTATTACAAGCCATTGTTTTCCTAAGGCAACAGAATGTATTTCTACGTTCTCCTCTATGGGATTTGTACTTTCACCTCTTAAAACTGATTTTATATTTTTATGTTTGGGTTAATTGTTGGACATTCAATTCTATTCCATTGACCTATTATTAGTCTATCCTTATGCCAGTAACACAATGCTGTAATTACCATCAGTTTGTAGTACGTTTTGAAATCAGGAATTATGAATCTAGGACTCCAAACTTTTTCTCCTATTCAAGATTGTGTAGGCCGGGCACGGTGGCTCAAGCCTGTAATCCCAGCACTTTGGGAGGCCGAGACGGGCGGATCACGAGGTCAGGAGATC
>NC_045439.1:159438728-159485255 GCF_002776525.5 Piliocolobus tephrosceles
CAAAAAAAAAAAAAAAAAAAAAAAAAAAAGATTGTGTTAGCTGTACCGGAGCACTTACCTACCAAAAAATTTTTACAAAGGAAGATAAGATTTCTTTTTTTTTTTCCTGGTAGGTATTATACTTTATTTTTTAAATAATTTTAATTTTAACTTTAAATTCAAAGGGTACGTATACAGGTTTGTTACATGGGAATATTGTGTGATGAGGTTTGGGATACAAATGAGCCCGTCACCCAGGTTGTGAGCACAGTCCCTGATAGTTTATGAACTCTACCCCCATCTCTCCTTACTCTATTGGACACCAGTATCTATTGTTGGCAATTTTATTTCAATGAATACTCAGTGTTTAGCTCCTGCTTACAAGTGACACATGTAGTATTTGGTTTTCTGTTCCTGTGTTAATTCATTTAGGACAGTGGCCTCCAGCTGCAATCATGTTGCTGCAAAGGATTTGATTTTATTCTTTTTCATGGCTGTGTCCACAGTGTATATGGACCTTTTTTTTTTTTTAATCCAGTCCACCATTGATAGGCACCTCGGTTGACTGCACATCTTTGTATTGTGAATTGAGTTGCAATGAACATACTAGGGCAGGTGTCTTTTTGGTAGAAAAATTTATTTTCTTTTGGATATATACCCAGTAATGGGATTGCTGAGTCAAATAGTAGCTCCATCTTAAGTTCTTTAGGAAATTCCAAACTGTTTTCCAAAGTGGCTGAACTAATTTACATTTCCATCAACAGTCAATAAGCGTTCCCTTTTCTCTGCAGCCTTGCCAGCATCTGGGGGTTTTGTTGTTGTTGCTTTTTTTTTTTTTTTTTTTTTTTTAGATGGGGTCTCCCTCTGTCACCCAGGTTGGAGTGCAGTGGCGCAATCTCGGCTCACTGCAATCTCTGCCTCCCGAGTTCATGCCATTCTCCTGCCTCAGCCTCCCAGCTGGGACTACAGGCGCCCACCACCATGCCTGGCTAATTTTTTCGTATTTTTATTAGAGGTGGGGTTTCACCATGTTAGCCAGGATGGTCCCAATCTGCTGACCTTGTGATCCACCCGCCTCGGCCTCCCAAAGTGCTGGGATTACAGGTGTGAGCCACCGCGCCTGGCCTGTTTTTACTTTTTGGCAATAGCCATCCTGACTGCTGTGAGATGGTATTTCATTGTGGGTTTGATTTGCATTTCTCTGATGAATTGTGATGCTGAGCATCTTTTCATATGTTTATGGGCTGCTTGTATGCTTTTGTGTGAGATGTGTCTGCTGATGTCTTTTGCTCACTTTCTTAATGGGGCTATTTGCTTTTTGTTTGTTGAGTTGTGTAAGTTCCTTATAGATTCTGAATATTACACCTTTTTCAGATACATATTTTGTGAATATGTCTCCCATTCTGTAGGTTTTCTGTTTACTCTGTTGATCGTTTCTTTTGTTGTGCAGAAGCTCTTTAGTTTAATTAGGTCCCACTTGTCAATTTTTTTGTAGCAATTGCTTTAGAGGACTTAGTCATAAATTCTTTCTCAAGGTTGATATCCAAAATGGTGGTTTTGGACTGTTGACAGTGTGGTTGTTGTTTTTTATTAACATAATACATTACACTAATTACTTTTGCATGTTGAACCAAAGTTCTTGGGATAAATACCCTTGATCACAATGTATAATCATTTATATATGTTGCTGATTTGTTTATTAGTGTTTCCTTAAGGACTTTTGCCTCTATATTCTTTAGTATATTTGCCTATAATTTCCTTTTCTTCTAATGTGTGTCTAGTTGTGGTATCTGGGTAAAATAGCCTCAGAAAATGCATTGGAAGGGATTGCTTCTCTGTTCTTTTGTTTATTTGTTTGTTTTGGATTTCCAGGATTCTTATAGTTTAAGGTTTTCCATATAAATATTTAACACATCTTGAGTCACTTTTTGCATATGGTGAAAGACAGGGGTCCAGTTTCATTCTTCTGCATATGGCTAGTAGCATCATTTATTGAATAAGGAGTCCTTCCCACATTGCTTATTTTTATCAATTTTGTCAAAGATCAGATGGCTTTAGGTGTGTGGCTTTATTTATGGTTTCTCTATTCTGTTCCATTAGTTACATGTCTGTTTTGGCACCAGTACCATGCTGTTTTGGTTACTGTAGCCTTGTAATATAGTTTGAAGTTGGGTAATGTGATGCCTAGAAAGCTAAGATTTCAACAGGGATTGTCTTGAATCTGTAGATCCATTTTGAATGTATTGCCATCCTAACACTATTGAACCTTCTGATCATTGACCATCAAATATTTTTTGACTTATTTAGTTTCTTTAAATGTTTTCAATGCCTTTTTGTTTTCAGTGCACATATCTTGTTATTTTGTTAAATTTATTCCTAAGTATATTTTGATGATATTTTAAATGGAATTATTTTTTGAGTTTTACCTTTAGATTCTTAATTGCTACAGTATACAAATACAATTAATTTTTGTATATTGATCTTGTATGCTGCAACATTGCTGAAGTTGATTTTTTAAGTTCTAATCATATTTTAGTATATCCTTAGATATTGTATACAAAAGACCATGTTATTTTTGAAGAGAAATAATTTGAATTCTTTCTTTTCAATATGGGTGTTTTATATGTGTTTTTCTGGCCTAATTGCCCTCACTACAACCTCCAGTATAATGTTGAATATAAGTGGCAAGAATAGACATCAGTGTCTTTTTTACAATCTTGGGGAAACCACTGAGCTATTCATAATAACACATGATGAGAATTTTTGTGGAGGCCCTTTTTAGGTTAAGAAAGTTCCCTTCTATCTCTGATTTGTTGAATGTTTTATATGATAAATGGGTTTTAAATTTGTCAAATGCTTTTTCTGTAGCTTTTGAGATGACAGTGTGATTATTGTTCTTTATTAATATAGTGCATTACACTAATTATTTTTGTATGGTAAACCAAAGTTTTTAGGATAAATACCATTGATCACAATGTATAATCATTTATATATGTTGCTGATTTGTTTATTAGTGTTTCCTTGAGGACTTTTGCCTCTATATTCTTTAGTATATTTGCCTGTAATTTCCTTTTCTGATTTGTTCACTAAGAAAGTCCTTCCTTGAGGAATTTTGCCTCTATATTCAAAAGCTATATTTGTATATTTGTCTGTAATTTCCTTTTCTTCTAGTGTCTGTCTAGTTGTGGTGTCTGGATAAAACGGTCTCAGAGAATGCATTAGAAGTGATCTCTTGTCTGTTTTTTGTTTATTTGCTTGTTTTTGTTTTGGTTGTTTTGAGAAGTTAATAAAGGATTGGTCTTTAAAGTTTTAAAATAATTCAACACTGGAGTCATCTCAACCTAGGCAGGGAATTGAATCCTACCAACAATTACATGAGCTTAGAAAAGGAACCTTCCCATGTTAAGCCTTCAGTTGAGACCTTAGTTGAGACCTGAGTCTTGGACATTCTCTGTATCTGGATTCTTTACCTTGAGGAATTGTAATAAGAATTATTTTAGGAAGGTCTATACAGAGGTCTCTTGGTCTCAGCTTCTCATCTTGATGATAAGACTGTTGCTTTTCTTCCAGTGTGCGGAGGGCACCATTCACATCTCTTGCTCTTAAAAACAGATAATAGGTCAGAATGACCTTCTTGTACTTGCTGTTTTTCAAGTGCCTATAATTCAAAATACTCAATATACCAGAGTGGTATATGTTTAACTCCTTCATGTCTTCCATATGGAACTTCTCTAGAAGTTTCACATGTTAAATGCTTAATTTGGTGGCTTTGGAGAGAAAAATCAAGTTAATAGCTGAGTGGCAAGAGATTTACGAAGGTAGAAAATAACATAGATTAAAACAAGAATAAATAAGCAAGAAAAAAAAAAAACAAATCTAAGCACATTGCACCATTTCCCATTAACCAAGTCTCTCATCCTTGGAAATAAGTCAGTCAAATAAAATTGTTGAGCCTCATTTATCTGACGGGGAGAGATTATCTTGTCTTTTAAAAGGGCAGATTAGACACTATTTGTCTCATGTGCTTTACGTAGAAGCAACATTCTTCAACAATGGTTGCACAAATTCCTCCTTGTTGGGCCTTCAGTGTGCATAGTGTGACAATTTTTTAAAGTATGACCAAATCTAAACTGTTAACTTCTGATTGGAGTGCTTCCAATGATCGCACAGTGACATTAAATTCTTGTTATATGAAAACAGTGTTTTAAACTTGTCTATTCCAACAGTGTTTGTTTCTTCTTTTTTTTTTTTTTTTTTTTTTTTTTTTTTGAGATGGAGTCTTGCTCTGTCACCCAGGCTGGAGTTCAGTGGTGCGATCTCAGCTCACTGCAAGCTCCACCTCCAGGGTTCACACCATTCTCCTGCCTCAGCCTCCTGAATAGCTGGGACTACAGGCGCCGGCCACCACGCCCGGCTAATTTTTTGTATCTTTAGTAGAGACGGAGTTTCACCATGTTAGCCAGAATGGTCTTGATCTCATGACCTCATGATCCACCTGCCTCGGCCTCCCAAAGTGCTGGGATTACAGGTGTGAGCCACCGTGCCTGACCTGTTTCTATTTTTTTATTCAATTTTATTTATTTATTCTATTTATTTATTCAACTGTTTCTATTTTTTTATTCAATTGTGTCTACTTGTTATGGATTAGATCTTGAAGATGAATTGCAGTTTACTCTGCAAAGAGGGAGAAACAACATGACCGAAAGGAAAAACAAAAATTGAAAAGAATAAAATTAATAGGGGACATTCATTGAAAATTTATTTCATGCTAGACATTTTTCCAATGGTATTACCTATTTTTTTTTCAACTTTTTAATTATACTTTAAGTTCTAGGATGCATGTGCAGAATGTACAGGTTTGTTATGTAGGTATACATGTGCCATGATGGTTTGCTGCACCCATCAACCCATAATCTACATTAGATATTTCTCCTAATGCTCTCCTTCCCCTAACTCCTCACCCCCTGACAGACCCTGGTGTTTGATGTTCGCCTCCCTATGTCCATGTATTCTCATTGTTCAGCTCTCACTTATGAGCAGGAACATGTGGTGTTTGGTTTTTTGTTCCTGTGTTAGTTCGCTGAGAATGATGGTTTCCAGCTTCATCCATGTCCCTGCAAAGGACGTGAACACATCCTTTTTTACGGCTGCATCATATTCCATGGTGTATATGTGCCACATTTTCTTTATCCAGTCTATCATTGATGGGCATTTGCGTTGGTTCCAAGTCTTTGCTACTGTGAACAGTGCTGCAGTAAACATACGTGTGCATGTGTCTCTTTACAGTGAAATATTTTATAATCCTTTGAGTATATATCCAGTAATGGGATTGCCGGGTCACATGGGATTTCTGATTCTAGATCTTGAGGAATCGCCACATTGTCTTCCGTAGTGGTTGAACTAATTTACACTTCCACCAAAAATGTAAAATCATTCCTATTTCTCCACATCCTCTCCAGCATCTGTTGTTTCCTGGCTTTTTAATGATCACCATTCTAATTGGTGTGAGATGGTATCTCATTGTGGTTGTGATTTGCATTTCTCTGATGACCAGTGATAATGAGCTTTCTTTCATATGTTTGTTGGTTGCATAAATGTCTTTTTTTGGGAAGTGCCTGTTCATATCCTTTGCCCACTTTTTGATCAGGTTGTTTGTTTTTTTCTTGTAAATTTGTTTAAGTTCCTTGTAGATTCTGGATATTAGCTCTTCGTCAGAGGGACAGATTGCAAAAATTTTCTCCTGTTCTGTATGGTGTTTGTTCACTCTGATGATAGTTTCTTTTGCTGTGCAGAAGCTGTTTAGTTTAATTAGATCCCATTTGTCATTTTTGACTTTTGTTGCCATTGCTTTTGGCATTTTTATTTGTGAAGTCTTTGCCCATGCCTATTTCCTGAATGGTATTGCCTAGGTTTTCTTCTAGGGTTTTTATGGTTTTAGGTCTTATATTTAAGTCCTTAATAAATCTTGAGTAAATTTTTGTATAAGGTGTAAGGAAGGGCTCCAGTTTCAGCCTTCTACATATGACTAGCCAGTTTTCCCAACACTATTTATTAAATAAGGTATCCTTTCCCCATTGCTTGCTTTTGTCAGGTTTGTCAAAGATCAGGTGGTTGTAGATGTGTGGCATTCTTTCTGAAGCCTCTGTTCTGTCCCATTGATCTAGATATCTGTTTTGGTACCAGTACCATGTTGTTTTGGTTACTGTAGCCTTGTAGTATAGTTTGAAGTCAGGTAGTGTGATGCCTCCTGGTTTGTTCTTTTTGCTTAGGATTGTCTTGGCTATATGGGCTCTTTTTTGGTTCCCTGTGAAATTTAAAGGAGTTTTTTTCTAATTCTGTGAAGAAAGTCAATTGTAGCTTGATGGGGATATCATTGGATATACAAATTACTTTGGACAGTATTATTTGTGTCCTTTCTTATTTCCTTGAACTGTGGTTTGTAGTTTTCCTTGAAGAGGTCCTTCACATCCCTTGTAAGTTGTATTTGTAGGCACTTTATTCTCTTTGTAACAGTTGTGAATGAGAGTTCACTCATCATTTGGCTCTCTATTGTTGGTGTATAAAAATGCTTGTCGTTTTTGCACATTTGCACATTGATTTTGTATCCCAAGACTTTGCTGATATTGCTTATCAGTTTAAGGAGATTTTGGGCTGAGATGATGGGGTTTTCTAATTATACAGTCATGTCATCTGCAAACAGAAACAATTTGACTTCCTCTCTTCCTATTTGGATACACTTTATTGCTTTCTCTTGCCTGATTGCCCTGACCAGAACTTCCAATACTATGTTGAAAAGGAGTGGTGAAAGAGGGCATCCTTGTCTTGTGCCGGTTTTCAAAGGGAATTCTTCTAGCTTTTGCCCATTCAGTCTGATATTGGCTGTGGGTTTGTCATAAATAGCTCTTATTATTTCGAGATATGTTCCATCAATACCTAGTTTATTGAGAGTTTTTAGCATGAAGGGCTGTTGAATTTCATCAAAGATCTTTTCTGCATCTATTGAGATAATCATGTGGTTTTTTTCATTGGCTCAGTTTATGTGATGGATTATGTTTATTGACTTGCATATGTTGAACCAGCCTTGCATCCCAGGGATGAAGCAGACTTGATTGTGGTGGGTAAGCTTTTTGATGTTCTGCTGGATTTGGTTTGCCAGTGTTTTATGGAGGATTTTTGCATCGATGTTCATCAATGATGTTGGCCTGAAGTTTTCTTTTTTTGTTGTGTTTTGGTATCAGGATGATGCTGACCTCATAAAATGAGTTAGGGAGGAGTGCCTCTTTTGCTATTGTTTGGAATAGTTTCAGAAGCAATGGTACCAGCTCCTCTTTGTACATCTGGTAGAATTTGGCTGTGAATCCATCTGGTCATGGGCTTTTTGTTGTTGTTGGTAGGCTATTAATTACTGCCTCAATTTCAGAACTTGTTATTGGTCTATTTGGGGATTTGAGTTCTTCCTGGTTTAGTCTTGGGAGGGTGTATGTGTCCAGGAATTTATCGATTTCTTCTAGATTTTCTAGTTTATGTAGAGATGTTTATAGTATTCTCTGATGGCAGTTTGTGTTTCTGTAGGATAAGTGGTGATATCCCCTTTATCATTTTTTATGATTGATTTGATTCTTTTTATGTCTGTTTGATTCTTCTCTCTTTTCTTCTTTGTTAGTCTGGCTAGCAGTCTATGTATTTGTTAATTTTTTCAAAAAACCAGCTCCTGGATTCATGGATTTTTTGAAGGGTTTTTCGTGTCTCTATCTCCTTCAGTTCTGCTCTGACCTTAGTTATTTATTGTCTTTTACTAGCTTTTGAATTTGTTTGCTCTTGCTTCTCTAGTTCTTTTTTCTTTTTTTAGTTCTACAACCTTAATTTATGTATATAATATCTTTTTTCCATTATTAGGATTTAAAAATTTTAAATTTTTGGTCTTCTTCCAGTGAATTTGTATAAATGTTGACTCTCCTAATATTGGAAATTATATGATATTTTGACACTCAAAAACTCAGTGACAAAATACTACAGTCAAGCTAATTAATATATCCATCTCTTCACATAGTTACCATTTTGTTTTGTCTGTGGTGTGAATACTTTAGATCAACTTCCTTAGCCAATTTCAAGTATACAATACAGTATCACCAGCTATAGTGCCCATTCTGTACATTAGATCTTGAGAACTTATTCATCCTACACAACTAAAACTGTATGCCCTTTGACCAACATTTTCCCATTTCCCCTACCTCATTTCTAAATCCTAATGTCTTGCTCCCAGTGCTATTTCTTTTTTTTTTTTTTTTTTTTATTGTTATACTTTAAGTTCTAGGGTACATGTGCACAACATGCAGGTTTGTTACATATGTATACTTGTGCCATGTTGGTGTGCTGCACCTATCAACTCGTCAGTACCCATCAACTCGTCATTTACATCAAGTATAACTCCCAATGCCATCCCTACCCCCTCCCCATGATAGGCCCCGGTGTGTGATGTTCCCCTTCCAGAGTCCAAGTGATCTCATTGTTCAATCCCCACCTATGAGTGGGAACATGCAGTGTTTGGTTTTCTGTTCTTGTGAGAGTTTGCTGGGAATGATGGTTTCCAGCTGCATCCATGTCCCTATAAAGGACACGAACTCATCCTTTTTTATGGCTGCATAGTATTCCATCGTGTATATGTGCCACATTTTCTTAATCCAGTCTGTCACAGATGGACATTTGGGTTGATTCCAAGTCTGCTATTGTGAATAGTGCTGCAATAAACATACATGTGCATGTGTCTTTATAGCAGCATGATTTATAATCCTTTGGGTATATCCCCAGTAACGGGATGGCTGGGTCATATGGTATTTCTAGTTCTAGATCCTTGAGGAATTGCCATACTGTTTTCCACAATGGTTGAACCAGTTTACAATTCCACCAACAGTGTAAAAATGTTCCTGTTTCTCCACATCCTCTCCAGCACCTGTTGTTTCCTACCCAGTATTCATTCAGGAGTAGGTTATTCATTTTCCATATAGTTGTACAGTTTTGAGTGAATTTCTTTATCCTGAGCTCTAAGTTGATTGCACTCTGATCTGAGAGACTGTTGTGATTTCTGTTGTTTTGCATTTGCTGAGGAGTGTTTTACTTCCAATTATGTGGTCAATTTTAGAATAAGTGTGATTTGGTGCTGAGAAGAATGTATATTCTGTTGATTTGGGGTAGAAAGTTCTGTAGATGTCTATTAGGTCTGCCTGGTCCAGAGCTGAATTCAAGTCCTGAATATCCTTGTTAACTTTCTGTCTCGTTGATCTGTCTAATATTGACAGTGGGATGTTAAAGTCTCCCACTATTATTGTATGGGAGTCTAAGTCTCTTTATAGGTCTCTAAGAACTTGCTTTATGAATCTGGGTGCTACTATATTGGGTGCATGTATATTTAGGATAGTTAGCTCTTCTTGTTGCATTGATCCCTTTACCATTGTGTAATGTCCTTCTTTGTCTTTTTTGATCTTTGTTGGTTTAAAGTCTGTTTTATCAGAGACTATGATTGCAACCTCTGCTTTTGTTTGCTTTCCATTTGCTTGATAGATCTTCCTCCATCCCTTTATTTTGAGCCTATGTTTTTCTTTGCATGTGAGATGGGTCTCCTTGAATACAGCAGAGCAATGGGTCTTGATTCTAACCAATCTGCCAGTCTGTGTCTTTTAACTGGAGTATTTAGCCCATTTACATTTAAGGTTAATATTATTAGGTGAATTTGATCCTGTCATTATGATGTTAGCTGGTTATTTTTTCCCATTAATCGATGCAGTTTCTTCATAGTATCAATGGTCTTTACAATTTGACATATTTTTGCATTGGCTGGTAGCAGTGTTTCCTTTCCATATTTAGTTCTTCCTTCAGGAGCTCTTGTAAGGCAGGCCTGGTGGTGACAAAATCTCTCAGCATTTGCTTTTCTATAAAGGATGTTATTTCTCCTTCATTTATGAATGTTAATTTGGCTGGATATAAAATTCTGGGTTGCAAATGTTTTTCTTTAAGAAGGTTGAATATTGGCCCCCACTCTCTTCTGGCTTGTTAGGTTGCTGCAGGGGGAAAAGGTGGCTGTGGGCACAGCTTCAGCAGACTTAAACGTTCCTACCTGCTGGCTCTGAAGAGAGCAGTGAATCTCCCAGCAAGGTGCTTGAGCTGTGCTAAGGGACAGACTGCCTCCTCAAGTGGGTTCCTGATCCCTGTGTCTCCTGACTGGGAGACACCTCCCTGCAGTGGTCGACAGCAACCTCATGCAAGAGAACTCTGGCTGGCATTTGGCAGGTGCCCCACTAGGACGAAGCTTCAGAGGAAAGAACAGGCAGCAATCTTTGCTGTTCTGCAGCCTCCACTAGTGATGCCCAGGCAAACAGTGTCTGGAGTGGACCTCCAGCAAACTCCAGCAGTCCTGCATCAGAGGGCCCTGACTGTTAGAAGGAAAACTAACAAACAGAAAGGAATAGCATCAACAGCAACAAAAAGGACGTCCACACAAAAACTCTATCTGAAGGTCACCAACATCAAAGACCAAAGGTAGATAAATCCACAAAGATGAGGAAAAACCGGTACAAAAAGGCTGAAAATTTCAAAAACCAGAACACCTCTTCTCCTCCAAAGGATCACAACTCCTCACCAGTAAGGGAACAAAATTGGATGGAGAATCAGTTTGCCGAATTGACAGAAGTAGGCTTCAGAAGGTGGGTAATAGTGAACTCCTCTGAGCTAAAGGAGTATGTTCTAACCCAATGTGAGGAAGCTAAGAACCTTGAAAAAAGGTTAGAGGAATTGCTAACTAGAAAAACCAGTTTAGAGAAGAGTGTAAATGACCTGATGGAACTGAAAACCACAGCATGAGAACTTCGTGAAGCATACAGAAGTATTAATAGCTGAATTGATCAAGTGGAAGAAAGGATATCAGAAATTGAAGATCAACTTAATGAAATAAAGCGTGAAGACAAGATTAGAGAAAAAAGAATGAAAAGGAATGAACAAAGCCTCCAAGAAATATGGGACTATGTGAAAAGACCAAACCTATGTTTGGTGTGTCTGAAAGTCATGGGGAGAATGAAACCAAGTTGGAAAACACTCTTGAGGATATTATCCAGGAGAACTTCCCCTACCTAGCAAGACAGGGCAACATTCAAATTCAGGAAATACAGAGAATACCACAAAGATGCTCCTCAAGAAGAGCAACCCCAAGACACATAATCGTCAGATTCACCAGGGTTGAAATGAAGGAAAAAAAGTTAAGGGCAGCTGGAGAAAAAGATTGGGTTATCCACAAAGATACGCCCATCCAACTAATTTTCTTATATTTTGATGGTTGCCATTCTGACTGAAGGGAAGAGATATCTTATTGTAGTTTTAATTTGTATTTCCCTGATAATTAGGGATGTTGAGAATTTTTTATATATCTGTTGACCTTTTGTATGTCTTCTTCTGAGAAATGTCTATTAAGTTATTTTGCCCATTTTAAAATCGGCTTTTTTGTTGTTGTTGTTGAGCTGTTTGAGTTTCTTATATATTTTTTACATTAGCTCCTTATCAGATGTATAGTTAGCAAAAATATTCACTCATTCTATAGATTGTCTCTTTGCACTGTTGATTGTTTCCTTTGCTGTGCAGAGGCTTTTTACTGTGATGTAATCTCGTTTGTCTATGTTGACTCTGTTGCCCATGCATTTGAGGTTTTATTTGAAAAACGCTTGCCTAGGGTTTTTATAACTTATTTATGACCTACATGACATTAGCTTACTAATGTCATTAAGTTTTCCACTCACGTTTTCTCTCAGTATTTCTATAGTTTTGAGTCTTGCTGTTATGTCTTCAATCTGTTTTATGACTTTTTTATTGCTTCTTTGTATTGTGAGTGATAAGGGTCTAATTTCTTTCTTCTGCATGTAGATATCCAACGTGATTTATATGCAAAGGAAGCAAAGTCAGTATGTCAAAGCAATATTACACTCCTGTGTTTATTCATAATAACAAAGAGATGGATCAACCTAAATGTCTACAAACAGATGAATGGATAAAGAAAATGTGTTATATATACACAGTTGAATACTACTGAGTCATAAAATGGAATGAAATCTTGTCATTTACAACACAGTGAATGAAGTTGGAGGACGTTATGGAAAGTGAAATAAGCTAGACACAGAAAGAAAAATATATCATGATCTCATTCATATGTGGTAATTCTAAAACATCATTCTCATAGAAGTAGAGAGTAGAATAGTGGCTACTAGAGGATGGAAAGGGTAAAGGAAATCGGGGATGTTGAGACATTGGTCAGTGGGTACAAAGCTTCAGTTAGATAGGAAGAATAATTTCCAGTGGTCTGTTGCATAGTAGGATGACTAGAATTAAATGTAAATGTATTATATATTTTAAAACAGATAGACAAGAAGTTTTTGAATGTTCTCATCACAAAGGAACGTGCATATTTAAGATGATGGATATACTTACTCTAGGTTGATCATTACACAATGTATACAAATGTTTAAACATCACATTTCACTCCGTAAGTATTTACGATTATTGCGTATCAAACATGAATTAATAACAATGAGGCAGGTTACAATGCAGAAAAAAGGAAGTTAGAGTAGTGAAGCTGCAAGTGGATTTTCTATGATGCCGTGCCAAGAATGTTTCTGTGGCACTACTTTAGGAACAAAGGATCCCAAGTCTGTAACTTTGCTGGCACTTAAGATGGAGCGTGTGGTTGCAGAATATGTTGGGTATCAGCATCCATATGGTCCTGACCATGTACATGGGAATTCATTACATATCTTGTCACTACTTAATACAAAAAGACCAGTGTTGTTAAGGGATGATATCAGAGTGGAACTTGTACCCCACCTGGTTAAGGTTTACTGTATCTTCTCATCTGTCATGTTGGCATCTGCTCATCTCTATTTTTCATGTATTCAGGTCAGTCTGTAGGAGCAAAACACTTTACCACTTTACAAAATAACTAATATATAAGGCCTTCAGTTTGGCTTTGGCAGCAGTAAGGCTTAGTATTGTCTGCCAACCAATGAGCCCAGATTTTATATATATATATCATTTTATATATATATCATTTTATATATATATCATTTTATATATATAAAATAAAAAATATATATATAACATTTTATATATATATAAAATAAATATATATATATATATCTAAAAACATTTGGCGTTTGGCAGCTCAGTTACACCTGTTTTCCCAGGGCTGGTTTTTGTGCCAGCTGTAACATCTGGTGATTTGTCAAGTGCATGTATCATTAGAGCAAGTACCAGGAACATATAAAACCTTCATGAGAGGTTTGAGGATAACACCTGTGGATCAAACCACAGGGATTGTTTGCCACATTGCCTTTGTATGGCATCTAGAAAGAGTTCAGCATTATGTCCGTTTTCCATGTAAAGTGAAAACTTCTCTTCTAATAACTTTACCTGCACAAAGGACAGTGCTTAAGCTTCCATAAAGGTTTATCTGCACCTAATTAACTCACCACATGAAAAAGTAGAGTACAATGTTTCATTGGTTGTGGATGCCATATCCTGCTAAACATCCATTTTATGGAGTTGCTACTGATATTGGCAGGAATTAAAATTTCTTCAGGTTCTTTTTTATTATCTAGATGTTAACCAGTAATCAAACTAGTTAACATGGCCAGGGTTTGGAAAACTGGTGCAAAAGGTCCCATATCAGTGCTTGACCTATTGAGAAATTGCAGAAGATTAATAATAAGAGTTAGACACTGAACGAAAGCCCATGTTTGAGGATCAGAGAGAGAGTAAGATAAATTGAGACAAGAAATACTTAGTGAGCCACAGACTAAATGACCAAGAAATGGGAAAAAATCAATGGGTGAGAGAATATTGTTAACCGGGCGAGTTTTGCTGTATTGTTATTGCTCTTTTGAAAGTAGGAAGGGCCGGGCGCGGTGGCTCAAGCCTGTAATCCCAGCACTTTGGGAGGCCGAGACGGGCGGATCACGAGGTCAGGAGATCGAGACCATCCTGGCTAACACGATGAGACCCCGTCTCTACTAAAAATACAAAAAAAAATTAGCCGGGCGAGGTGGCGGGCGCCTGTAGTCCCAGCTACTCGGGAGGCTGAGGCAGGAGAATGGCGTGAACCCGGGAGGCAGAGCTTGCAGTGAGCTGAGATCCGCCACTGCACTCCAGTCTGGGCGGTAGAGCGAGACTCCATCTCAAAAAAAAAAAAAAAAAAAAAAAAAAAAAAAAAAAAAAAAAAAAAAAGAAAGTAGGAAGGCTAAGAAAGGGGGAGAAGTGAAAAATATACAGAGTTTCTTGATCTTTGATCTTGGGAAAATCTGCTTACTTTTTGTTGCTGCCTAGGCCAACTCTCTTAAACGCTATGCTGTTCTATAATGAAGAATGTGGGAAAACTTGCATGCCTTTCACCTAACCAACATTCCCAGCTGTACCGTGAATAAAGAGGGAGGGTTTAGAACCTTAGAACATCACTGCTGATGCTTATTTCTCTAAAGTCCTTGTGAATCATAGGCAATCCCCAACATGTCTCCCCCTTTATTCCTTATATACATTCTCAGTGAAACTTATTTGATGTCACACTTCCTCTTTTTCTTTCCCTGTTTTCTGGAGACTTAGGGACCTTCCCCTCCATCCATAACGTTCAGTGCTGCCAGAACTCTGTACAGACATATCTGGGTTTCTCTTGGGCAAACACAAATGACCCAGTGGCCATCATCCTTCCCCTGTAGACCACAACCTCAAAGAGTGGGGCTACAGCTGGTCCTGTTGAGCTCGGAGCCTCTCTGAGGGCTCTGCAGGGGCAAGGACAGGAACACATGTACATAGATATATAACATGGACCATTTGAGCAGACATTTACAAAACTATGTTGAAGGAATCATAGATTCCAGCCAATGTCTATAACCTTTGGGTAACAGAAAATCAGACAATATGCTGAAATTCATTATTGCGTATTAATGAAGTTGTTGGTCTCAGCATTCAGAGTGAGAGTGTTAGTGTTCTGTCTATACAAATTAATGCCTTTTTAAACCTTTCATAATTAGGACAGACTAATCTACAATAGAAATATTCATAGCTCGTTTTAAGCATGAGACTCTGAGCAATTTTGTCTTGTTGGTTTTCAGAAGAGTCTCTGTTCTTCTACTTTTGAACCAGAGGTTTGTCAATGATCAAATGGTTGTAGATGTGCAGTTTTATTCCCGAGTTCTCAGTTCTGTTCTATTAGTCTATGTGCCTGTTTTTGTACCAGTACTATGCTGTTTTGGTTACTGTAGACTTGTCATATAGTTTGAAGCCTGGTAGTGTGATGCCTTTGGCTTTGTTTTCTTTGCTTTGGATTGCCCTGGCTATATTGGTTCCACATGAATTTTAAAATAGTTTCTTCTAATTCTATGAAGAATGTCAATGGTAGTTTAATGGGAATAGAATTGAATCTATAAATTACTTTGTGCAGTACGGCCATTTTATGATATTGATTCTTCCTATCCATGAGCATGGAATGTTTGCCCATATGTTTGTATCCTCTCTGATTTCCTTGAGCAGGGGTTTGTAGTTCTGTTTGACAGTGTCCTTCACCTCCATTGTTAGCTGTATTCATAGGTATTTTATTCTCTCTGTGGCAATTGTGAATGGTTCATTCATGATTTAGCTCTCTGCTTGTCTGTTGTTGGTGTATAGGAATGCTTGTGATTTCTGCACATTGATTTTGTGTCCTGAGACTGCTGAAGTTGCTTATCAGCTTGAGAAGCTTTTGGGCTGAGCTGATGGAATTTTCTAGATATACAATCACATCATCTGCAAACAAAGACAATTTGACTTCCTCTCTTCTTATTTGAATACCTTTCTTTCTTTCTATTGCCTGATTGCCTTGGCCAGAACATCCAATACTATCTTGAATAAGAGTGGTGAGAGAGGGCCTCCCTGTCTTGTGCCAGTTTTCAAGGAAAATGCTTCCAGCTTTTGCCCATTTAGTGTGATATTGGCTGTGGGTTTGTCATAACTGGCTCTTATTATTTTAAGATATGTTCCTTCAATACCTAGTTCATTGAGAGTTTTTAACATGAAGGAATGTTGAATTTTTTTGCATTGATGTTCATCAGGAATATTGGCCTAATGTTTTCTTTTTTTTGTTTTGCCTCTTCCAGGTTTGGTATCAGGATGATGCTGGCCTCATATACGGAGTCAGTTTTTTGGAATAGTATTAGAAGGAATTGTACCAGTTCTCCTTTGTACCTCTGGTAGTCTTCAGTTGTTAAACCATCTGGTCCTGGGCTTTTTTTGTTTTTAATTTATTTATTTATTTTATTTTATTACAGCCTCAATTTCAGAACTCGTTATTGGGCTATTTGGGGATTCAACGTCTTCCTGGTTCAGTCTTGGAAAGGTGTATGCATCCAGGAATTTTTCCATTTCTTCTAGATTTTGCACTTTATTTGCACAGAGGTGTTTATAATGTGTTCTGATGGTGGTTTCTATTTCTGTGGGGTCAGTGGCAGTATCCCCCTTATCATTTCTAATTGTGTTTATTTGAATTTTCTCTCTTTTCTTCTTTATTTGTCTAGCTAGTGGTCTGTTCTGCTGATTTTTCCCAAAAAACAGCTCCTGGATTCATTGATTTTTTTAAGGGTTTTTCGTGTCTCTATCTACTTCGCTTCCTCTCTGAGCTTAGTTATTTCTTGTCTTCTGCTAGCTCTGGGGTGTGTTTGCTCTTGGTTCTCTTATTCTTTTAGTTGGTACGTTAGGGTGTCAATCTGAGGTCTTTCTAGCTTTTCGTTGTGGGCATTTTGTGCTGTAAATTTCCTTCTTAACACTGCTTTAGCTGCATCCCAGAGATTCTGGTATGTTGTCTCTTTGTTCTCATTCATTTTAAAGAACTTTTTGATTTCTGCCTTAATTTTGTTATTTACCCAGAAGTCGTTCAGGAGCAGGTTGTTTGATTTCCATGTAGTTCTGTGGCTTTGAGGAGGTTTCTTAATCTTGAGTTCTAACTGTATTGCACTGTGGTCTGAGAGACTGCCCTCAGTTATGTTGCATTTGCTGAAGTATGTTTTACTTCCAATTATGTGATCAACTTTAGAGTAAGTGTCATGTGGCACAGAGAAAAATGTATATTATGCTTTTCGGGGGTGGAGAGTTCCGTAGACATCTATCAGGTCCACTGAGTTCAAGTCCTAGATATTTTTGTAATTTTCTGTCTCAATGATCTGTCTAATACTGATAGCAGGGCATTAAAATCTCCCATTATTATTGTGTGGAAGTCTAAGTCTTTTTGTAGGTCTCTAAGAACTTGCTTTATGAATCTGGATGCTCCTGTATTTGGTGCATATATATTTAGGACAGTTAGTTCTTCTTGTTGAATTGAACACTTTACCATGATGTAATGCACTTCTTTGTCTTTTTTGACCTTTGTTGGTTTGAAGTCTGTTTTGTCAGAAACTGGATTGTAAACCCTGCTTTTTTTTCTCCTTTTCATTTGCTTGGTAAATTTTCCTACATCCCTTTATTCTGAGCCTATATTTTTCTTTGCAGGTGAGATGTGTCTGTCTCTTCAATACAGCACACTGATGGGTCTTGTCTTTTTATCCAGTTTGCCATTCTGTTTTTTTATTGTGGCATTTAGCCCATTTACATTTAAGGTTATTATTGTTATGTGTGAATTTCACCTTGTCATCTTGATGCTGGCTGGTTATTTTGCAGACTTGTTAATGTAGTTGCTGCATAGTGTCATTGGTCTGTGTACTTCATTGTTTTCGTAGTGGCTCGTAATGGCGTTTTCATTCCATGTTTACTGTTTCCTGCAGGAACTCTTGCAAAGCAGGCCTGGTGTTAATGAAGTCTGTCAGCATTTGCTTGCCTGAAAAGGATTGTATTTTCCCTTCACTTATGAAGCATATTTTAGCCAGATATGAGATTTTAGGTTGGAAATTCTTGTCTTTAAGAATGTTGAATATTCGCCGCAATCTATTCTGGCTCGTAAGGTTTCTGCTGAGAAGTCTACTGTTAGTCTGATGGGCTTCCCTTTGGAGGTGGCCTGGCCTTTCTCTCTGGTTGCCCTTAACATTTTTTCCTTCATTTTGTCCTTAGAAAATCAGATGATTATATGTCTTGGGGTTTGTCTTCTCATGGAGTAGCTTCTTGTGGTTCTCTGGATTTCCTGAATTTGAATGTTGCACTGTCTTGCTAAGTTGGGGAAGTTCTCCTAGATGATATTCTGAATTGTGTTTTCCAGCTTGATTTTATTCTCCTCATCTCTTTCAGGTACTCCAATCAGTTGTAAATTCAGTCTCTTTATATAGTCCCATAGTTCTTGGAGGCTTTGTTCATTGCTTTCAATTCTTTATTCTCTAATCTTGTCTGCCTGCCTTGTTTCAGCAAGATAGTCTTCAAGCTCTGATATACTTTCTTTCATTTGATCGATTCAGCTATCGATATTTGTGTTTGCTTGACGAAGTTCTCATGCTGTGTTTTCAGCTTCATTAGGTCATTGACATTCCTCTGTAAATTGAGTATTCTAGTTAACATCTCCTGTAACCTTATCATGATTTCTAACTTCTTTGCATTGGGTTAGAACATAATCCTTTAGCTCAGCGAAGTTTGTTATCACTCACTTTCTGAAGCCTACTTCTGTCAGTTCATCCATCTCAGCTTCAGCCCAGTTCTGTGCCCTTGTTGGAGAGGTGTTGCAATCATTTAGAGGAGAAGAGGCACTCTGGATTTTGGAATTTTTAGCATCTTTGCATTGATTTTTCTTCATCTTAGTGGATTTATCTATCTTTGATATTTGAGGCTGTTGACCTTTGGATGGGGTTTTTGTGGGATCTTTTTTGTTGATGTTGTTGTTGTTGCTTTCTGTTTGTTTGTTTTTCTTTCTAAAAGTCAGAGCCCTCTTCTGCAGGTCTGCTGCAGTTTGCTGGGTGTCTATTTCAGACCCTGTTCACCTGGGTTTCACCAGTGGAGTCTACAGAACAACAAAGATTAATGCCTGCTCCCTCCTCCAGCAGCTTTGTACCAGAAGGGCACTGATCTGATGCCAGCCAGATCTCTCCTATATGAGGTGTCTGGCTACCCCTGTGGGGAGGTCTACCCAGTCAGGAGGCACGGGATCAGGGAGCAGTTTGGCTGCCCCTCAGCAGAGCTGGTGCTCTGTGCTGGGGGCATCCCCCTCTTCCATATCACCCAGACTCTTCAGAGAGAGCAGGCAGGAAAGATTAAGTCCACTGAACGTGAGACCGAGGCCACCCCTCCCCGTAGGTGCTCTGTCAAAGGGAGGGGAGAGTTCTGTCTGTAAACCCTTAGCTAGAGTTGCTGGAATTCCTGCATGGAGGCCCTGCCCAGTGAGGAGGGATGAATCTGTGTCCCACCAGAAGAAGCAGTCTGGCCATGACTGGCTACAGCTGCTGTGCTGTGCTGCGGGGACTACTGCCCAGTCCAAACCACCCAGCCTCCCTGGCACTGGTGGGGGAAAACCGCAGACTAGAGCCACAGTCATAGTGCCTCTCCCCTTCCCATAACTCAGCCATCTTAGGCAGACCCCAGGCCATTGTGCTGGCCAGCAGGGATTCCAAGCCATTGGGTCTTATCTTGCAGGGTTTCATGGGAGACGGATCCAGTGAGTGAGGCCACTTGGCTCCCTGGCTTCAGAGCCCTTTGCATGGGAATGGATGGCTCTCTGGCCACCCTGGAGTTCCAGGAGCCAACAGAGTATATAAAAACTCCTGCAACTCAGTGCCTGCCCCAATGGCTGCAGAATGGTGCAGCTGCCATGGGTCTGCCCAGTTTTGTGCTTGGGACCCAAGGCCCTGATGGTGTAGGCACAAAAGGGAATCTTCTGATCCACAGATTGCAAAAATTCATGGGAAAAGTGTAGAATCCCAGGCAGGTAGCACTGTCCCTCACTGCCTTCCTTGGCTGGGAGAGGAGGTCCCAGGTGAACCACCTCCCCTGTGAATTATCGCCTCACCCTGCTTTTCCTTGCTTTTCATGGGTCATGTCAACTGTCTAGTCAGTCGCAATGAGAAAATCTGGGTACCTCGGTTGGATATGCAGAAATCACTCGCCTTTTGCATTTGTCTCAGCGGAAGCTGCAGACCAGAGCTGTTTCTACTTGGCCATCTTGGCCCAGCATCTTCTCTCTTTCTAGCACTACAGGATGCTCCAGGTTAATTGTGTTGGTTATCTGCCCAAATCTCATAGTCACAATTTCTTCAAGGAATCCTAATTCTTTTAATTAATTAATAGTATAGGGAACAAAGCTCCGGGCAATAGGTGCACTCATTGCTATTGGGAATCTGTTGTTTCTAGGCTTTGGCGGCTGACAGAGCAGAGGAGTATGTGTATACACTAACTCACACATATACACATGGATACATGTTACTGCATTTGCCCATATATGTCTATATAGACTTAAATTGAATCCCTACTAATGTCTCAGCACCACATTATCTAATCCAGAAAAACATGAATCAGTTTCCCCATTTCAACTGCTTGTATGTAAGCACACACTCTAATAATGAGAAAGTTGGCTTCATTTATTTAGTTATATGATACCAAAATACATGCATGGTGGTTTCACAATAGTTAATCCATACCTCCCTGGAAAACAACTTCACCAACTAAAGTACAGTGGTTAAGGACAACTCCTTTAACAATTAGTATATTCACTTATTTTCTAAGTCATGTACATCACTCTTCCTTTTCTCCACTCTTCTCAGTGAGGATATTCCATCCATTTACTTTACAGTTATAGAATTTTTTGTATTCCTCTCTGGGATCCTCATCTTCTGGATGGATGGATGGATGGATAGATAGATAAATAGATAGATATTTAGTTTCCATGAATTTGTATTTACTCTTTGTAATGTAAAGTTCAGTAGGATTTGAAAAATAGTATCAACATATCATTACAGTATCATAGAGAATAATTTCATTGCCCAAAATAAATGTTTTATATTTCATCTATTCCAACCTTGCTCTCTCCCAAGCCCCTACTTACCACTCATTTTTTATTTTTTTCTGTAATTTCACCTTTTCCAGAGTGTCATATAAATGAAATTATACAATATGCCTTCTTTCATGTAAGAATGTGCCTTTAATATTTGTGAAGTATAGCTCTTGGTGGCTGAGATTTGCATTTATATTTCACTAATGGCTAAAGGTAGTGAGTATCTTTTCATGGGCTTATTAGGCATAACCATAGCTTTTTTGGAGAAATGTCTGTTCACACAATTTACCCACTTTTAATTAGAATATTTCCCTTTATTTTTTCGAGTTGCAAGAATATTTTATATATTCTAGGCAATAGGCCCCTATCAACTATATGATTTGCAAACATTGTCTCCCATTCTTTCATTTATGTTGATGCTGTTCTTTGAGCCACAAAATATCAAAATTTTAATGAAGTTCACTTATCATTTATATTTTTCTTCTTTCATTTATATTCTGATGTAATATAGAAACCATTCTTTTACCGAAGGCCATGAAGATTTATTCCTATAATACTCTTCCATGAGATTTGTAAATTTAGCTGTTACATTTAGGTCTATGATCAATTTGTATGGTGTGGGAGGAGTCCAACTTGGGTGTGAATATCCACTCGTCCCAGCAACATTTATTGGAAAAAATATTTCCCATTTAGAGTTGACTTGGCAACCTTGTAAAATCAATTGACCATATATGCCAGGGTTAATTTTTAGACACTAAACTCTATTTCGCTGACCTGTATATTTATCCTTATACCAGTACCACAATGTCTTGATTACTCTCAGGTTGTAGGAAGTTTTGAAATTATTAAATATGAGTTGAGTAATCCAACTTTTTCTTTAAAGACTGTTTTGTAGCACTTGCACCTCCATATGAATTTTAGAATTGCGTTGCCAATTGCTTGAAATCATGAAAAGAAAAAGCTAGGATTTTCACAGGAAATATACTGAATCTGTAGCTTTCTTTGAAAAGTAGTGTCACCTTAACAATATTAAACCTTCTGGTCAATAATCTTGGAAATTTTTTATATTTATTTAGAACTTTTTTTATTAATTTTTATTTACACATAATATTTACACATGTATTTGGTACATGTCATAAATTTTACTGTATAAGATGTGTAATGATTAAGTCAGGGTATTTAGGGTATCCCTCAACTCAAGTATTTATCATTCCTATGTCCTGGGAACATTTCAAGTCCTCTGTTGTAGCTATTCTGAAATATACTATATATTGTAGTTACTTATAGTCACCCTAGTCTGCTAGCAAGCATTAGAACTTCAAGAAGACAAATATCACATATTCTCACCCATATTTGGGAGCTAAAATAGTTGATCTCATGGAAGTAGAGAATAAAATAATAGATACAAGAGGCTGGGAAGTGTGTGGGTGTGGGATAAAGATGTTGGTTAATATGCACAAAGTTCTTTAATTTCTTTCAATATGCTTTGTACTTTCCAGTGCACATATCTTGCTCATATTGTGTTAAATATATTCCTAAATTTATTCTTCTTTGATGCTACTGTAAATGATATTCTATTCTGAGTTTCATTACTAAACTGTTAATTTCTAGTACATAGAAATACCATTTACTGGTACCAAAAGAGATATATAAACCAATGGAACAAAACAGAGGCCTCAGAAAGAATGCCACACATCTACAACCATCTGATCTTTGACAAGCCTGACAAAAGCAGGCAATGTGAAAAGGATTCCCTATTTAATAAATTGTGTTGGGGAAACTGGCTAGCCATATGCAGAAAACTGAAACTGGACCCCTTCCTTACACCTTATACAAAACTTAACTCAAGGCCGGGCACGGTGGCTCAAGCCTGTAATCCCAGCACTTTGGGAGGCCGAGACGGGCGGATCACGAGGTCAGGAGATGGAGACCATCCTGGCTAACACTGTGAAACCCCATCTCTACTAAAAAATACAAAAAAAAAAAAAAAAAAAAACCTAGCCGGGCGAGGTGGCGGGCGCCTGTAGTCCCAGCTATTCAGGAGGCTGAGGCAGGAGAATGGCGTAAACCCGGGAAGCGGAGCTTGCAGTGAGCTGAGATCCAGCCACTGCACTCCAGCCTGGCCGACAGAGCGAGACTCCGTCTCAAAAAAAAAAAAAAAAAACTTAAGATGGAATAAAGACTTAACCGTAAGACCTAAAACCATAAAACCCTAGAAGAAAACCTAGGCAATATCATTCAGGACATAGGAATGGGCAAAGACTTCATGACTAAAACACCAAAAGCAATGGCAACAAAAGCCATAATTGACAAATGGTATCTGATTAAACTAAAGAGCTTCTGCACAGTGAAAGAAAGTATCATCAGAGTGAACAGGCAACATACAGAATGGGAAAAAATTTTTGCAATCTATCCATCTGACAAAGGGCTAATATCCAAAATCCACAAGGAACTTAAACAAATTTACAAGAAAAAAAAAAAACCATCAAAAAGTGGGCGAAGCATATGAACAAACACTTCTCAAAAGAAGAAATTTATGTGGCCAATAAACATGAAAAAAAGCTCATGATCACTGGTCATTAGAGAAATGCAAATCAAAACCACAGTGAGATACCATCTCACTCCAGTTAGAATGGCGATCACTAAAGAGTCAGGAAACAACCAATGCTGGACAGGATGTGGAGAAACAGAAACGATTTTACACTGTTGGTGGGAGTATAAGTTAGTTCAACCATTGTGGAAGACAATGTGGTGATTCTCCAAGGATCTAGAACCAGTAATACCATTTGACCCAGCAATCCCATTTCTGGGTATATACCCAAAGATTATAAATCATTCCACTATAAAGACACATGCACACGTATGTTTATTGCAGCACTGTTCACAATAGCAAAGACTTGGAACCAATCCAAATGCCCATCAGTGATAGACTGGATAAAGAAAATGTGGCACATATACACCATAAAATACTATATAGCCATATAAATGACTGTATGAGTTCGTGTCCTTTGCAAGGACATGGATGAAGCTGGAAACCATCATTCTCAACGAACTAACACAGAAACAGAAAACCAAACACCGCATATTCTCATTCATAAGTGAGAGTTGAACAATGAGATCACATGGACACAGGGAGGGGAACATCACACACTGGGGCCTGTCAGGGGGTTGGGGGGTAGAGAAGGGATAGCATTAGGAGAAATACCTAATGTAGATGACAGGTTGATGGGTGCAGTCAACCACCATGGCACGTGTATACATATGTAACAAACCTGCATGTTTTGCGCATGTATCCCAGAAAATAAAGTATAATGAAAAAAAGTACCATTGATTTATTTATTGACCTTGTATACTGCAACATTACTGAACTTGTTTTCTGGTTCTAGTCTTATTTGAGTAGTTTCCTTAGGATTTTCTCCTACACAAGATCATAACATTTGCAAAAAAAAAAAAAAAAAAAAATTGTCTGAATTTCTTTCCAATTTGGATAATTTCTATTTCTTTTTCTAGACTAATTTCCCTGAATATATCCTCTGTTTCAATGTTGGATAGGAGTGACAAGAGTGGAAATCTTCATCTTTGTTCTAATCTTGTGGAAAATATTGAGCCTTTTATGGTAGCATATGTTGTTCTATGAGTTTTTTGTGGCTGTCCATTTGAATTAAGAAATTTTATGTCTATCTCAAATTTGTTGAGGCTTTTTTTTCCATGAATGGATTTAAATTGTCAAATGTTACCTCCACATCCTTTCAGTTGATCACTTGGTTTTTGTTCTTTAGGCTATAATATAGCACATTACCTTAATTGTTTTTATGCTTGGAACCAAACTGTATTCTTGGGATAAATGCACTTGGTTATAGTGAATAATCCTGTTTTTATGTTGCTGTGTTTGGTTTTCTAGTATTTTGTTTAGGCTAATGCCACAATATTCATAAGGATATTTGCCTGTGGTTTTCTATTCTTGTAACGTATGTGTCTAGTGGTAGTAAACTGGCCTCATAGAATGCACTGGAAACTGTTCTGTTCTCCTCTTTGTTTGTTACAAGAACAAGCTTAGCACAACTGATATTAATGTGGGAGACAGCTTGGACCAGATGATTTCAAAGTTGATTCAGAAGACATTAATCTGAATGGGAAAAAACTAGGAATACTTTTGTCAATGTACTTTGCTTATATTTTCCATCTTCTGTAATCGTAGAACTCACAAAAGGCAAATATCCACTTATTGATTTCAGTTCCTTTGGACACATACCTAGAAGTGTGACTGCTAGGTCCTATAGTAGTTCCATTTGTAGTTTTTGGAGGAACCTCCATACTGTTTTTCACAATAGCTGCACTAATTTGCATGCTGTTAGTGCTGTTATAATAATTTGCTTTCTTATAACAGTATAAGAAAGTTTCTTTTGCACATTTATGAAGTTGAGATAACTTTTTACAAAAATAGTAAGATAAAATTCTAAGTGACAAATATTTGTGTTATACTTTGTCAATGGTTTTATTCTTTCATTGTGACATATAAAGTAATGGTGCATCTTACAACTAACGCAAATGATATATCTTGCAATTTACTTGGACAACACTGTCAGTATTAACAAACATTGGCTTAATTAAGGTTAGTGTATAACTGCTATTAGTCTACATGCTTTATGTATTATTAGTTCATTGACGCTTCACGGAGTCTCAAGTGGTAGGCACTGTTACCACTCCTGTACTCCTATGGTCCAGTTCCAATCTGAGGTAAAGTTCTATAAGAAAGAAATAGAAGCTTGAGATTAACTCAGTCTATCTCCAGAGTCGGTGCTCACATCAACTATGTTAGAGTATCTTTTCTTCTGTATGGTAATTACTCTCTAGGTCTAGTTCCAGAAATCTTACTCTACCTCATGGTCATGAAGTTATTTTTCTAAGTTAAATACTAAAATCTGTAACAAATTACTTTTACATTTAGGTCAATGATCCACCTGGAATTGAATTTCTGTGAAATGTGAGATCAAAAGTCAGATTTTAATTTCACTCTATGGATATTTAATTTCCTAGAACATTTGTTGAAAATGTTATTTTCCCCCATTGGTCTTATGTATAATTCACTTGTTTGTTTATGCACATGCCTCTATTCAGTTCTCTTTTCTTTTTCACTGACTTATTCTCTTTGTGCAAATGCCACTATCTTAATTAATGAAAGACTTCACTTAACACAAGTATTTTCCCTCCAGAGCCCTGTCTCTTAATCATTGTGCTGTTCTGTAATGAAGACAGAGAAGAGTGAAAACTGCATGCCTTGTAACTACACAAATATTCCGAGCTGTGCCTCCAATAAAGAGTAGGGTTTAGGATTTTAGAACATTGCTGTTGACACTTCTGTCTCTAATGCCCTTATAAATCTTAGGCAATCCTTCCAACCCCACTCACCCTATTTTTTAGTACATTCTCAGTGAATTTTATTTGACATCACCCTCACCCATCTTCATTTTCCTTTTCTCCTCTTCTGGAGCCCTAGGGAATTTCCTAAAGGCTCCCCGGTGACAGCCAGGGGTGGCAAGAACCAAGAAAGGTACCCCTGAATCCCTCCTGGACAAGTAGGGACAACACAATGGCCAAGATCTTCCTTCTCCAGACAATGCCCGCCAAGGACAGGGCCACAGCCTGTGCAGCTAAGCCCAGATCCTCTATGTAGGGTCTGCATGTCCAGCTGCTTCCTTCTCTCCCTTTGGGTTCAGTTGGGGAAGTCAGCCCTTTGATATAAAGCAAAAGTATGTTCCAAAACCATTCTGCTTACTGACCAAGGACACATTACTGCTTCACTCCTTGCCTTGTAATATTATATTGGTTCTTGTTTTTGTTTAATTTGAAAATATTTTTATATCATTTTCTGTGGTTTTATTTTTTTTTATTATACTTTAAGTTCTAGGGTACATGTGCATAACGTGCAGGTTTGTTACATATGTATACTTGTGCCATGTTGGTGTGCTGCACCCATCAAAATATTTTTAACATTTTTTTGGCCACACAAACTTTATCTACAAACAATTTTTCATTTTTGTATTGTATATTAATGCCTTTTGTATTTAATAATGCTACCATAAATGTCTTTAATAATGCTACCATACCAAAAGGCATATATTAGTGCCTTTTGTATTTAATAATGCTACTATAAAATGTATTTAATAATGCTACCATAATAACTTTCAAAATCGCTTTTTAATTATTTTCATCTTTTCAAGCATCAGTCTTTCCTAAATTGAATGGGAATATCACTTGTTTTAGGGAAGACAGATGGTACTTTACTGTGCAAATACGAACTTCATCATACTGCTTGCAAGAAAATGCAAGATGGCAGTGTCATATAAAGTCGCCTTTTTGCAGTCAAGAATAAGACAAAATTGTTGAAGGCTGAGTTCACTCAAATGGCTTCTTCTTGTGTCTAGATTGTTTCCATAGTTCTTTGATCCACGTGCCACATCAGTGATGATGGCACATAGCAACCCTATCTCATGGGAGCTGGCATGAACTCTCTTTCCCCTTCCTAGCACTGGACATGGAGAATGGCTTGATGAAACTCAGCCACCTTGTTCTCCAGACTCTCAGTTCCACCTTCTCAACTTGAGTGTCTTCCAAGGTCCTTGCCACACCACTGCCTGGAAACTCAACCATAACCCAAGGCTACAATAGGACTCACATCACTATTTCTCATCTCTCAGGGATAACTGTCCTTTTTTTTTCTAATGGTCAGGCTTTTGCAAACCATGGATTCCTATACCTGTGAATTTTTTGTTTTCACATGGCATAAGGAATATCCAGTCGCTATTAGTTTTTCGATAACATTTTGATTCATTTGTGCAATTAATCCATCATAAGTGTACTGCCAACTGTTATGTTTCTACTTGGCAATAATAAGATGAGTAAAAAAAGATGTGAGTCAAGCCCACAGAGACAGACAAGTTAACTGACCCATGTAACATCAAAAGGGAGGCGTAATAGGAACAACACAACAAAGTCTGCTGCCTGGGCATTAGAAGTAGAACACCGCACCCAAATGGCTCAAGCTAGTGGCCAGAGATATAAGAACTTAGAGGCATCTCTCTCACCTAGCAGGCTGAGTTCCCACCTTCCTGCTGCTTTCTTTAAACATGCCACTTAGCAAGATGTGCAAATTAAAATTATATTATAATAGGGAAGACAGAGAACCTAAGCTCAGTGTACATTATTAATGCAGAGGAAAAGAATTTAAGAACAACTTGAGTGGTAGGGGGTCAGTTTCTAAAGTGAGATGATGAACAAACTGTGTTGACCCAGAGGTTCCTTCTCAACTCAGGATGTCACATTCACTAGGAGGGGCAGGAACAAAGCCCAGGTTGGTCAGGACTGTCTCTCCCTATCTCAGGAGATTGCATTCTGGGCTCATTCTACATTTATTCTTGAGAATTGCAATGAGAAAGGGGGAGAATCCATTTGATTTACAAACCCTGATAACCAGAGAACTGCATTAAGAACTCAAAAAGTTCTATTGTCCCCCATTGTAGTAACCCTCCTCCCACTCATAGCCTTGGCAATTATCGATCATCTTGATCTCAATAGATTTGCCTTTTCTAGAATGTCATATAATTGAAATCATTCTGTATGTAATAATTTAGGTATGGTTTTTCTCAGTTAGAATAACACTTTTGAGATTTATCATATTGTTTCATGTATCTGTAGTTTTTCTTTTATGTTGACTTACACTCTTTCACTATTCTTTCTGGAATGAAAAATACCACAATTTGCTCATTATTTTTATGTATATAAAATGTTATCAATATGGATAACTTCATGGATATTTGAAGAAACAATCTAAATGGTTATTGTGATTTCAAGTCACATCTTTTTAACGACTTTGGTATTGAGCATAGTTTGGACTTATTTGCCATTCATATCTATTGATTAATGGTTACCATTTTATTTTACAATGTTTATTAATTTATTATTCTTAAATTTAATCTTATATGTATAATTCTCTATATAGATTGATCACAGTTACACACCAAAAATAATATTTCATGCTGAGCCTCTGGCATCTCTTGCCATTTTCTTAAGTGACATTGAAACACAACAATTATAATAACTTTAAATTGAATACATTACCTTTTCTGCTTTATAATATTTATTTCCTGTATACAAATTATTTCTTAACCTAAGGTCACAAAGGTTAACCTCTATGTTTTCGTGTGTGTGTGTGTGTGTGTGTGTGTGTGTGTGTGTGTGTGTGTTTGACACAAGGTCTCACTCTGTCACCCAGACTGGAGTATAGTGGCACTATCTTGGCTTACTGCAACGTCCACCTTCCAAGCTCAAGTGATCCTCCCACCTCAGCCTCCCAAGTAGCTGAGACTACAGCCACCACCATGCCTGGCTAATTTTTTTGTGTTTTCATAGAGCCAATATCTCACCATGTTGTCCAGGCTGCTCCCAGACTCCTGGGCTCAAGTTATCCACTCCACTGGGCCTCCCAAGTAATAGGATTACAGGCATGACCCATTGCACCTGGCTATGTTTTTCAGAAATTTTCTATCTTAAAGTTTTACATTTTAATCTATGATTAATTTTGAATTATTTTTAATATATACTACAAAATAAGGGTGCACATTTTGGTTTTGATTTTTGGTATATGAATACTCAATTGTTCAAGAACCATTTGTTGCAAACTGTCCTTTCTCCATTAAATTTCTTTGGAACATGAGTCAAAAATCTACCAACCATAAATGTGTAGGTCTATTTCTGGGTGCTAAGCTGTTCCATTGATCTAAATATATATCCTTACACCAAAGCACGCTATCTGTACTAATACTGCATTATATTAAATTTTGAAATAGGTAATGTGAGTACCCCAACATTGTTCCTCCTTTTCTTAATGTGTTTGGCTATTCTACTTTTACTTTCTAATATAAATTTTAGAATCTATTTGTTAATTTCTAAAAAAAAATTCATAATGGGATGTTGATTGAGGATGTAGTGAATGCATAGATTAAAATGTAAGAATCACTCTTTTAATATTGACCTTCCAATTCATGAAATTAGTGTATCACTATATTTATTTAGATCTTTTAAAACTAATCTCATCAGTGTTTTCTAATTCCCAGAGTACAAATTTTGCCCGATTTACCTCTAAGAATATCATTTTATACTGCTGTAAATATATTTTAACTTTAATACTCAATTTTTCATTATTGCTACAAGGGAAGACAGTTGATTTTCACCTATGCATTTTTGCAAACTAAGAAAATCTAGTGACAACCATGTGGTATATATATTGCTACATGTGAGGCACTGGATAAATAAACAACAAACGTTCATTTCTCCTATATTTGAGACATCAGTCAAGCTGATATTCGAACATATAGGCAATAAAAATCAGATTAGAGAGGCTGCATAGTTATGTGGAAATCCACAAACTGCATGTGCATACAACCCTAATTTAAGTAGTCACTGAAGGTATCCTGCAGGAAGTAATTTAAGATTGAACACATGAATAAGTAGCTGAAAAACGATGCAAATTTAAGCTGGGAAAGACAAAAGAATGATTAGTATTCGTGTAGAAACCACGACATGTATACAAGTCAGAATATTTGAGGCATCACAAGGAGAATAGCAATTTCAGTACACATGAAGGAAGTTACAAATCTATGTCAGGGCTAGATTTTTAAGAAATTATGTGGGGTTAAGGCTCAGCCCCTGCATTGGCAAAGAAAAAGTTGTGATGAAAACAGACAACCTAAAGTCCAGGAAAAGTGTCCACACAAAATTTTAGTATTTTCAAGGTAGAAGCTTCTCTTGACTGAGTTGGACCTCCCTGTGAAAAATACAAATCAGAAAACGAACTCTCCACCTAGAAAACGACATTTCAGTACCAAGCATAGGTTCCTTTCACGCCTAAACCTCTACTTACTTGCATTGCAGAAGCACGGGCTACACTACAGTTTTGGGCATGAGGGACCCCTGTGCTCACAGCGCCATCTAGCATCAACAGAAAGAGGGGGCTGATGACAATAGAAAGGGGGCTGATGGCAGTCTTAATATCAGGAGGGGAAAAAACCCCACAAAACAAAACAGATGGCGGTCCAGCATCCAGGAACTGCTGTGTTCATTTGAGTAGGATTTTTCTTATATTCGTTTAAAAACTGAAACATAATTCATAATTGCTGCAGGGGCTAGGGGTGAAATGCAATTGGTAACTATTCCCAATAAAGACTCAGGGAACCCTGGCCAAGACCACTTTTCCTGTCTTTTAACGCAAGGGTTGAAAGGTCGAAATGAATCCCATTACGCTAATTGATTTTATTTACAAACATGGATGTATAGGAGTGCGTTACTATGCACGGAATCATACTTCGGATGTGACTGTAAAACGAATTCACCTGACTTTGCAGTGTCACATTAAACCCGGAAGTGTGTGTTTCCATACACATCACTCTCCTATTTGGTAGCACTACAGTTCATAAGATGAATGTAATTTCTTAGACTAAAGCCTTAACGGGTTATTATTCTTTCAAATGTTTTCTAATGTGATATAGATGTCGGGCGTATTCGCTCAAGTATACGTGGCGGGGCCGGGGTCCCGATCCCCGTCGGAGCGAGCGGCGCCGCAGACCCCAGCTCCTCGGTTTTCACAGGGATGCCGGCAGGAAACGCGCCATTGTCCGGCGCAGCGAAACAGCCAGCATTGCGCTGTGGGAAGGTCACATGACAGAGGGGGAAGACGGTGGCCGGCAGGAGCCGATCCAATGCGCGCCTGCGCGGCTCCGGTGGAGTGGACGACGCTGGTCTCCCCTCACCGTTTCCGTTTCCGGGCGAGTCTGTTCGGCTTATGGCGTTTGCTAGGAGTCTCCTATCCGCCGCTTGCGCCGCACAAAAGCTTTAACCCGCGTTTTACCCGTAAAAATTTTCCTTTTTAGGCTTTTTGTCATTGTTTTGGTTCTTGCTCCTGTATTAACTTTGCTTTTGTTTGCTTGTTTGTTTTGTGATGGAGTCTCGCTCTCTCGCCCAGGCTGGAGTGCCGTGGCGTGATCTCTGCCCACTGCAAGCCCCGCCTCCCGGGTTCTCGCCATTCTCCTGGCTCAGCCTCCCTAGTGGCTGGGACTACAGGCGCCCGACCCCACGCCCGGCTATTTTTTTTTTTTTTTTTTTCTTTTTAGTAGAGACGTGGTTTCACCACGTTAGTCAGGATGGTCTCGATCTCCTGATCTCGTGATCTGACCGCCTCAGCCTCCCAAAGTGCTGGGATTACAGGCGTGAGCCACCGCGCCCGGACGTATTAACTTTGTTTTAACCTAAGGTTGTTTCTTTTCCCCAGAAAAATACCTTGGTGTTTCTGCAACACCCTCTTTTCATAAACTGCAGAGACCATGATTTTATACCTTTTTTTAATGTTAATAATTTTCTTTTCTTTTTTTTGCATTCGTCTGAAAAATTGAATTATTTTTCAGTAATCCTGAAATTACTGTCATTTTTTAAGGGATACTTCTTTAATCATGTTTGTATTTCCCCTGAGATTCTCGATTGACTGTTTTTTATCTTTTCCAACTAAGTACCTGTTATACGAGAGGTATTGTGGGGGCTTCAGGGTAAAACTTTCCCCCAATGCCTCTATATACATTAAAAAATACAATTTTTTATTTAAACAAAAAGTTGTACGAGGGTGAAAGAAGTTTCTCAGCTGTATGCTTTTCTCTGTATCCTGGCTTTCCTTACTTCATCACTCTGCCCATCACTTTACAACTGATCATTCAATCCCAAAATTGTTTTACTAATCGATTTATTAAATTTGTGCCTTCCATTTGAAGAACCGGGGTTTACCCAAGGCCTGGTTTTTCCTAGGACACTGGGAGAACACAAGATCTGGTTCCCCGTGCCAGAGAGATGGTCACACAGGAAGAAACAGGTCATAGGTCAGACAAGAGCCACAAGGGCATCTGCCGATGTAAACACATTTACTGTTAGACGGACACTTGGTTATGGGTCAGACACTTAATGGCTTAGGGCGTTGGCCTCGTAAAAGAAGTATCCCATGAAAGGCACACTGTGAACACCCATTTCCAGCTCCCCTTCATCTCCCATTACTGCAGAGTTGATAGCCATTCTGGTACCAGGACCCGGATATAGTTGGGAGTTCTCAGAACCGGAGGTCAGAGTTGGCCTGTACAGTACCTCTAGGAGTCTAAATAAGGGCTACCTGCTGGAAGTCAATGGAACAAAGATTTAAGGTGGATCTAAATGGAAATTATATATATATATATATCAATTAAATTGCTATACATTGATATGTATCAATTAAACTGGTGTACATATAATAGTCTGATTTTATACATATGAACTTGAAAGCAAAAATGAAAGTAATTCGTAAATGAACTTGCAGTATCTTGAAACTCTAATTCTGATCTGAAATGGACTGTGATTCAGAGTCATGGATGTCTTCCACCATCTGTGCCGTGAAGGGAGATGACAATGAGGCATGCCTTAGTAAATGAGGCTGAACCACTGTGGTTTCAACCTGTCCTGCTGACACCTTTCTGCGTGTTTTGCTGCAGGTGACATTACAGAAGGAAATAGCAGAAGGTTTCAAAACGAGTTCATCCATGTGTAGACAATGAAAACTATGTCATGGCTGCAAGAAGGCTAACAGAATTGTGATAACATTTGACAGAAAATAATACCAAAAAAAGTGAAATACAAGAAGGATATGGAAATACTTGTCAAGGGAGCCGTATTAGTAGAGCTGGATCTTAGAGAACAAGAACATCTTCCTTGATCAAAGGGGCAAAATTTTTCAGAAGGAGAGAAAAGGAGCATATGAGGTAGAAGTAGCGTGATCCATAAGAAGGTCTCTACAGTGGCTTGAGGATGGGGAGACAAGAAGAGTCTGAGGGGAACAGCAGGGTTTATGCCTGTTCTGAGAATAAAAAGGAGCAAAAAAAGTGTTCATTTTCAAGTTCAAATCCTCTTCAGATTGAAAGATAGAGTTAATTGGGGAAAAGACAAAAATACAAGTAAAGACTTTGAGAGATTCATATGTAAGATTCAATATTAAAAAGAAAAAAAATCTGTGTTGCTCTTTGGCCACTGCATGTGTTGGGCTCACAGGGGAAAATACTTTTAAAATTTATGTCCTCTGATTTCAGTCTAGTGGGAATTCAGAAAACTTAACAAAATCCAAACTATAAGTGGAAGTGTGCCCTTGGGAACTGAGAGGACAGGCATGAGACCTGTAATGGGATGGACAAGGAAGGCCTCTAGGATGAGGAACATTGGAGGAGATTCTGAAGATTGAGAAACAGTTTTTGACCAAACAGAGGAGGGAAATTAGAGGAGGAAGAAGTCTGTCCATGGCACAGGCCAGGGCATGAGAATGGGGCAGTGGATTTGAAGGAATTCTGGGAGCTACTGTTTGTAGATAACAGGAGTAAAAAGGGAAGAGTACTGTGGGACTGGGTGTTAATCCAGTGGAGATGTTTCTCCATGAACATAGACTTGTTCAGACATCTGAGCCTAGTCTACATGTCTCCTTATGTTCTTTGATATTCTCCTGCAAGCCTCATGATTGTTTTTGGTGTCTGAGAGCATAACATGCGTTACAATTCCACAAAAATGCACAAGGGCTGGGAGGAAGAAATTTGTATTATTTCACTCAAGTAATGTCCCATCGCCTTTGTAATAGTCTATTGTTTCAAGCACATCACATGTCCTGTTCACTGTCAGGCGTGGAGGATTATACTACAGGGCTTTGTAAAACAACAGGTAGGGCTCATTGGGCACCATCTTATGATCTACCTGTCACATTGTGTCTTTTCCAATCTGCAGTGGTTTCTCAGTCTATTTTGCATGACTTTGACACTTTTGAAAAGAACTCATCAGGAATTTTGTGGTGTGTCCCACAATGTGGATTTGTCTCATGTCTTCTCATGATTAGAGTGGGGACATGGGTAAATTAAACATGTCTGAGTTTGATGACAAGAAAAACTGTACAGTATACTGTTAAGTAAGCTAAGGCTAGGCACAGTGGTTCATGCCTGTGATCCCAATCCTTTGGTAGGCTGAGGCAGGAGAATTGCTTAAGCCCAGGAGTTCAAAATTAGGCTGGGAAACATGGTGAGACCCCCATCTCTACAATAAATTTTTTAAATTAGCCAGGGTTCGTGGCACTTTCCTGTAGTCCCAGCTACCCAGGAGGCTGAGGCAGGAGGATTGCTTGAGCCTAGGAAGTCAAGGCTGCAGTGAACCATCTTCATGCCATTGCACTACAGCCTGGAAAACAGAATGAGACCATATCTCTCATTTTGGGGAGGTGGGGGGACAGGGTCTCACTCTGTCACCAAGACTGGAGTGCAGTGGCGCAATCTTGGCTCACCACAACCTCTGCCTCCTGGGTTCAAGTGATTTTCCTGCCTCAGCCTCCCAAGTATCTATGATTACAGGAACGTACCACTACTGCCCGGCTAATTTTTGTATTTTTAGTAGAGATGGGGTTTCACCATGTTGGCCAGGCTGAGAGACTGTGTCTCAAAAAGGAAAAAAGAAATGAAAACTTAGAAAAATAAGCAAAAAAGGGAAATGTCAATTAGTAAACTTAGAATACTGGTAAACTTCAGGGGGTTAGGAAATAGGTTGAATTGGAGAATTGCACACATGGGGCACTTTTGGTAATGTTCTGTTTATTAAACTAGGAAGTGACTTTTAAAAAATATTAATTTTTCTATTAAATATTTTTAAATACTTTTATATTTACAGAGCACTTTCAGAGACAGTGCAGATGATTTATATATACTCCAAGCACAGTTTTCTTAATCTCTTAAATTAGTGTTGCATATTTGTCAAAATTAACAAACCAGTATTACATATCATAATACAATAACATCACACTTCTGTTCAGATTTTTTAGTTTTCTTTTATTGTCAATTTTATGTTCTAGGATTTCATCCAGGATATCATGTATTCCTAGACTCCTTTTGCTTTGACAGTTTCTTAGACCTTTCTTGCTTTTGAGGCCATTGACATCTTTCAAGTGGGATTTCACTGTTTCACTGATGTTTTTCTAATGTTTTGACTGGAGTTGTTGGTTTTAGGGAAAAAGATTACAGATGGAATATGCCATTCTCATCACATCATACCAAGGGTACACACTATCAACGTGCTTATTACTGTTGATATTAACTTGATAATTTCTATGAGATAATTTAGGTCAGGGATCTCCATTTCTTCAAAGAATCTTAGTTCTTTTTTTTTTTTTTTTTGAAACAGAGTCTTGCTCTGTCGCCCAGGCTGGAGTGCAGTGGCCGGATCTCAGCTCACTGCAAGCTCCGCCTCCCGGGTTCGTGCCATTCTCCTGCCTCAGCCTCCCGAGTAGCTGGGACTACAGGCGCCTGCCACCATGCCCGGCTAGTTTTTTTGTATTTTTTAGTAGAGACGGGGTTTCACCGTGTTAGCCAGGATGGTCTCGATCTCCTGACCTCATGATCCGCCCGTCTCAGCCTCCCAAAGTGCTGGGATTACAGGCGTGAGCCACCGCGCCCGGCCCAGAATCTTAGTTCTTTATATTGGTGAATAGTAAGGTAATTTTTGTTCCCCTTTCCATGTTGACCTTCTTAAAAAGAAGTCACTGTGCCCTGCACATATTTAAGAATTGGAAAAACATGCTCCACCTCCTGCTAGGCAGAGCTTCTACAATGCCATTTGTATTTCTTTACCATGGAAATTTCTCTATTCTACTCCATGCATTATTTATATTTATCATTTAATATATCACATAAAATATATGAAATCACAAATATTTACTTCACACTGTAATTACTAGTTTATTGATTTTGTTCCTCAAATTGTTCTAGAGTTTGCCATGTAAGGTCTTTCAGATGATTCCTATACCATTTTGATATATCCACATTGTTGCAGTTTGATTTTTTTTGTTTGCTTTGTTGGTTGTGTTATTGTTTAGCATTTTATTACTTTCTGCACTATAAAGTGCTCAAGGTTAATTGTGTTGATTCCCTACCCAAGCCTAATGTTCATAATTTCTTCAAGGAATTTTTTTTTTTTTTTTTTGAGACAGAGTCTCACTCTCTTGCCCAGGTTGAAGTGCAGTGGCGCGATCTCGGCTCACTGCAAGCTCTGCTTCCCGGGTTCCCACCATTCTCCTGCCTCAGCCTCCTGAGTAGCTGGGACTACAGGCGCCCAACACCACACCTGGCTAATTTTTTTTATTTTTAGCAGAGACGGGGTTTCACCATGTTAGCCAGGATGGTCTCAATCTCCTGACCTCGTGACCCACCCGCCTTGGCCTCCCAAAGTGCTGGGATTACAGGCATGAGCCACCGCGCCTGGCTGGAATTTTTCTTTTTATTGGTGTCTAGTATTAGAAACAATGATCTGGGCAGTGGGTGCACTCATTGCTATTGGGTGATCTGTTGATTCTGGGCTTTGCCAGCTGACAGGAATATATCTGCATATTAACTCCACAAAAACACATACGTAAAAATATATCTACATTTGTCTATGTGTATCTATATAAATTTAAGCCTGTATTCCTACTAATGTCTCCAGCATTATGTATTCTAATCAAGTACCACATGAATGAATCTACTTGTTTTTACTACTTGCATGTAACCTCTCATTCTAACAATGAGAAAATTGACCCCCTTTATGAAAACGTTGAGTCCCAAAATATATGCAGAGTTGGTCATTCATACTCCCATAGGAAAGAACTTTATAAATTAAAATTGTGCAATTATATTATTCTATCTGCATTTCTCAATGGAATACCCCCATTCGATAATGTTTTAATTTGTATACATTTTTATTCACTCTTTGTGATATACAGTTCCGTAGAATTTTACACATAGTAGCATTAACTGACCGTTTTAGTAGCATAGAGAATAATTTCACTGCTGGTAAGATATCTGCAATTTTCCTTTCCAACCCTCCTCTCACAAGCTCATAGCAGCCTCTAATCATTTTACTATAATTTCAACTTTCGCAATGTCGTATAAATTATACTGAACAGTACATAGTGATGCAAACTACCTTCATTTTCTTATAAATATGTCTTTAAGATTAGTGAAGCAGTGAAGTGTATCTCCCAGTGAATTTGATCTGCATTTTACTAAGGACTAAATTTGTTGAGCATTGTACATTTGTATAACTTCTTTGGGAAAATGTCTAGTCACACAAAAATTTTGCCCATTATTAATTAGGATATTTTTCTTTTTATTTTTTAGTTGTAAGAACATTTTACATACTGTCGATAATAGATGCCTATCAAGTATATTATTTGCAAACATTTTCTCCCATTGTTTGGGTTATCTTGATTGTGTACTTTGATTAGTACAATTTTAAGTTTTGATGATTTTTTTTTGGCTTCTGTTACTTGTATTTTGATGAAGTATCTTAGACTCTATTGTAAGGCTGTGAAGACTAATTCATACATTCACTTTCATAGATTTTGTCATTTTAACTCTTACATTTAGGCCTGTGATCCACTTTAAGCCAATTGTTTATATGATTTGAGGGAGGAATCCAACCTGCAAGTGGATATCCACTTCTGCCAGCAAAATTTATTGGAAGAAACGTTTTTCCATATCGATATGCTTTTGCAATCTTTAAAATCAGTTAAACCATAAATATAAAGGTAATTTTGTGGACCCTCAATTCTATCCAATAACACACATGGCTGAACTTACACCAGAACCACAATGTCTGGATTACTGTCAGTTTGTAATAAGTTTCTAAGTCAAGAAATATGAGTCAAGTACTCCAGCTGTTTTCTTCTGGATTAGTTTTGGCTATTCTGGAGCAATTGCATTTTCATATGAAATTTAGAAGTAGCTTGTCAATAACTATTTTTTAAAAGAAGTAGTATTTTACTGTGGATTGTATTAAATCCATAAATTCATTTGGAAAGTATTGCCATCTTTACAGTATTAAGTTTTCTAATCACTGATCATGGGATTTTTGTTTTTATACTTTTTAGGACATCTTCAGTCTCTTTCAATACATTTTGTAGTTTTCAGTGTACATATTTTACACAGATTTCATTACATTATTCCTAAATATATCTCCACTTTGAAGCTTTTTTCATAGGAATAGTTTTCTGAGTTTCTTTTTTGTTTTTGAGATAAAGTCTCACTCTTGTCACTCAGGCTGGAGTGCAATGGCACAATCTCGACTCACTGCAACCTCCACCTCTGCTCTTAGAATCAAGTAATTCCCCTGCCTCAGCCTCCTGAGTAGCTGGGATTACAGGTGCCCACCACCATGCCCAGCTAATTTTTGTATTTTTAGTACAGACGGGGTTTCACCATGTTGGCCAGGCTGATCTCAAACTCCTGACCTCAGGTGATCCACCTGCCTCGGCCTCCCAAAGTGCTGGGATTACAGGCATGAGCCACCTTTGTATACTGCGAAGTTACTGAACTTGTTTTTAGATTCTAATCTTATTTTAGTGAATTCCTTAGGATTTTCTATACACAGGATTATGTCATTTGCAAATGAAGATGGTTTAACTTCTTCCTTTCCATTGTGGATGTCTTACATTTTTTTGTAGCCTAATTGTCCTGGCTACATCCTCCAAAATTCTGTTGAATAGAAGTGGCAAGAGTGGACCTCTGTGTCTTATCTCTAATCCTAGAGAAATTACTGAGGCTTTCATGACATTGTATGTTGTTACGTGAATTTTTAATTGATGCTCTTTTTAGGCAAAGTTCTCTTCTATGCTTCATTTGCTCAATGTTTTCATAAATGCTCAAATCGTAAATGGGATTCGAATTAGTCAAATGCTTATTCTTCATCTTAAGAGGTGGTCATGTGTTTTTTTTTTTTTTTTTTTTGAGACGGAGTCTTGCTCTGTCGCCCAGGCTGGAGTGCAGTGGCCGGATCTCAGCTCACTGCAAGCTCCGCCTCCCGGGTTGACGCCATTCTCCTGCCTCAGCCTCCCGAGTAGCTGGGGCTACAGGCGCCCGCCACCTCGCCCGGCTAGCTTTTTGTATTTTTTAGTAGAGACGGGGTTTCACCGCGTTAGCCAGGATGGTCTCGAACTCCTGACCTCGTGATCCGCCCGTCTCGGCCTCCCAAAGTGCTGGGATTACAGGCTTGAGCCAGCGCGCCCGGCCTCATGTGTTTTTACTCTTTATACTATTTAGGTAGTATATTTTACTAATTGTTTTTGTATGTTTATCCAAACTTGCAGTGCTGGAATAAATATCCTTGGTGATAGCATATGTCCTTTGTCTATGGTGCTTTTGTGTTTTCATAGTTTTTCCTTGAGGAGTCTCATATTTGTAAGGCATGTTGGTCTCTAATTTTCCTCTCTTATAATGTCTTTTTCCAGTTGTAGTATCAGGTTAACTGACTTCATAAAATGCATTGGGAATTACTCTCTTTTTCCTTTTTGGTTTTTGTTCCTTTGTTTGTTTTCTTCTTCTCTTGGAAGAGGAGTTAGTGAAGGATTGTTATAAATTCTTTAAAGTTTTGTATAATTTACTAGTGAAGTAATCTCACTCTGGGCATGTAATTGAATCCTAACAACAAACTGTGAGCTTGGAAGATGATTCCTCCCCAGCTGAACCTTCAGCTGAGACTTCAGCCTGGACATCATCTAAACCAGGATTCATGCCCCAAAGAAACAGTGAGTAATATGTGTGTGTGGTTTTGAGGCACTTTGCTGTATAAATGAGTTATATAGCAATAAATAAGTAGTAAACCTGACAGTTAGTGTAGTGTAGCATCCTGGATTGAATCATTGACAGAAAAAGTGACATTAATGTAAAATCAGGTAAAGTATAAAGACAATCTGTATTTCAGTTAATGGTTTTAACCACATTCAATTTTATTTGTTTTCACAACTATGTTATGGCTATTTAAGATGTTAAGATTGCGAGAAGCTGAATGGTATGTAAAACTCTTTATACTCTCCTTATACTTTTCAGTAAATCTAAAATTATTTATTATTTTTAATTGTCAGATAATAACTGTATGTACTCTGATTCATGGGGTTAATTATGGCGTTTTGATATATTTATACATTGTGGAATGGACAAATTAGGCTGATCATCATATCCATTACCTCAAATATTTATTATTTCTTTGTGGTGAGAACATTTGAAATTATCTCTTTTAGCTGTTTTGGGAAATATACAACCCATCCTTATTATCTATACTTACCGTGCTATGAAATAAATCACCAGACATTATTCCTCCTGTCTAATAGAAACTTCACACCCTTTGACCAACATCTCCCCTTCCCCAACCACCCCTTCATAACAACCTCTGGTAAACACCATATCATTCTCAACTTCTATGAGTTTGACTTCTAAGATTCCACATAGAATTGAGGTCATACGGTATTTGTCCCTCTGTGCCTAGCCTATTTTACCTAGCATAATGTACTGTAGGTTCATCCAAGTTGTTGCAAATGACAGAATTTCCTATATTTTTAAGGCTGAATGGTATCCCATTGTGTATATGTACCACATTTTTGTTAATCCATGTATCCATTAATGAGCTCTTAAGTTGTTTCCAAATCTTGGCTAATGTAAATAATGCTGAAATGAACATGAGAATACAGACATCTCTTCAACATAATGATTTCAGTTGTTTTGGCACATACTCTGGAGAGAGATTGCTGTATCATACGGTAATTCTATTTTCAATTTCTTGTGACACTTCCATAGTGTTTTCTAAAATGCCTGTACTAATTGACATTCCCACCAACATGTACAAAGGTTGTCTTTCTTCATTTCCTCACCAACATTTGTTATATTTCATCATCCTGACAATAACCAATGTAGCAAGTGTGAGCCATATCTCATTATGATTTTAATTTACATTTCTCTGATGATTACAGATGTTGAAGAATTTTTTGTATGTCTTTTGGCCATTTGTATGTCTTATTTTGAAGTCCTTTGCCCATTTTTTATGTTGTTACTTATACTCTTGTAATTAAGCGGTGCCAAGACGAGCTCGGTCGTGGAGACCCTAACCCAGCAGCGCTAGAGGAATTAAAGACACACATACAGAAATGTAGGGTGTGGAGTGGGAAATTCGGGGTCTCACAGCCTTCAGAGCTGAGAGCCCCAAACAGAGGTTTGCCCACATATTTATTGACAGCAAACCAGTTATAAGCATTGTTTCTACAGATTATAGATTAACTAAAACTATTCCTTAAAGGAAACAAAGGGATGGGCCAAAACAAAGGGATGGGTCTGGCTAGTTATCTGCAGCAGGAACATGTCCTTAAGGCACAAATCACTCATGCCATTGTTTGTGGTTTAGGAACCCCTTTAAGCGGTTTTCCTCCCTGGGTGGGCGAGGTGTTCCTTGCCTGCATTCCAGTAAACCCACAACCTTCAACGTGGGCATCATGGCCATCACAAGCATGTCACAGTGCTGCAGAGATTTTGTTTATGGCCAGTTTTGGGGGCAGTTTATGGACAGATTTGGGGGCCTGTTTCCAACAAAGTAGTTTGAGTCTTATATATTTTTTAAGTATTTCACAATTAAAATCTTATTTTACAAGTGTTATTTTGGTACCAAAAAAAAAAAACAACCAACTACACAGACATAAACAAATAACCTTCACAAGGTGATGATGATTCATTGGTTGATCGTCATATATGTAGGGAGAGAGCAGGAAAGCAGCTTCCTTATCTATTCACAATTCTAAATTCAGGTGCATCTGCTTCAGAAAGACACCATCAAGCTCCAGGAACTTTTCTCCTCTTTCTTTTTTTCCACTGGCTTCCCATTACATAGTCACCACTTTGAGTGTCAGTAATCACTTCTTCAAAGAAAGGTTCCTATGTCTCACATATCACAGAAAATCCCATTTTTAGAAGTTGTCAGATAGTTTATCTACAAGATCCCACTAAAGCTCTTTTGGAAGGCAGGGATTCAGGACATTAGAAGGAAAGATTGAGAGATACCAATGACAAGGAACACAGGTCATATTTCTGCATTTAAGAGAGTGTTTCCTTGTGCAGGGAATCCTTCTTTAAGTTTTAGATGACAACTATACCTTCAAGACTTTGAGAGAACCCTGTGATAATGAAGTTATTTTATTCTATAGACTCCATCATGAATTTATTGGGAGGATGTGTTCTGCTGGGATTTCATTGTGGAATTGTTGTTGTAACTGAGCGAATTAGAGAGAAACGTCACACTTTGAGACGAATTCAGGAGTCCTTTCTTAGCCAGCGACTGAGAGACGGCTAATGCTCGAAATTCTCTCAGCCCCGAAGAAGGGGCTTGATTTTCTTTCATACTTCGGTTTAGAAAGGGGAGCGGGGAGCTTAAGTGTAGCAATCTTACAGAAGTAAAACAGGCAAAACAGTTAAAAAGACAAATGGTTACAGAAAAGCAAACAGTTCCAGGTGCTTTAAATCCATCACAAGGTGATAGACGCTGGGCTAGCAACCGGACACGAACGTGGAGACTTAGGGTACTATCATCCGGATGAATTCCTGGGAACTGCGGACCTAGCTTGCCTTAGCATCTTATCCGTTATTTGCATTCTTTGATGTGCTGGGGGTCAGCTTGCACAAGTTAAGTCCTTGAGGAAGGGGGTGGGTAAAGAGCCCTTGTTGTCTTGCAAATGAAAGAGCCAAATGGAGTCCCTCTGCTTTCTCAACTAAGAGGGAGTGATTCAGGTTAATACCAGTTTAGAGTGTCACATTATAGTGCCGAATGACAATTCCAACAGCCACAGAATAGATATCATCATGGTCATAGGTGGGCTATGAAACAAATAATAACTTTATATACCTGATAGATTAAGCCATTCTCTGCTGACACTGACCAAAAAAGTCAGAATGCAGTCCATTAAGGATACACAGTAGATGCGCACAAGGAGCAACCCCTCAAAAAATAGCAAGCATGTTGATGAGCTCTAATGCCTCATGGTGATAGACTCAAAATTGTGCTAACATGGTATTGCAGGCACAGACGACATAGTGCTGAGCAGCAAAACGCCAAATATTACTGTGAAAGCATCACAGATATTATTTCCCACAACCTCCTAAACAACTTGTAAGCTGGTTTCACTGAGGTTAGACTGCCCACCAGATTTCTCAGAAAGATGTCAATGTAAACGTTGAAACTTCCCAAATAAGAGTACCTTATGAGGCAAGAACCCAACACCCTGTTTCCACACAACAGTCTGAATAGAAGTTAGAGTTCAATGAATACATCGCTTATATGTATGACATCAGAACATGCTATTAACTTAAATGAACCTTCTACAACCTGAAAGTCTAGTTGCGAACACAGTCAACATCCAAAATTATAAATTACGTTTCTTCTTCACTTAATATATTCATGAAGAAACACAAAAACCCATTCCATTTTTCAAGTAGCTAATAGGAAAGTTGACCATAGTAACAAGTAATCCAAAGAACACATTTTATGAAAGCCACAAAACATCTACTTCTGCAGTGACTGATCAAGAGTGATTTGTATGATCACTATCCTTGGGATTAGAAAGAGGAGTGGAGGAAAAAATGAATATTAAATTGTTCTGGATTAAAGAATTGGATGTGGAATGCAGCCTAGAGATACTATTATTCATATATATAACATTAGGACAGAAATTCCCAACTACAGCTTCTTCTAAGTCTGTAGAAATTAGCCAAACTGAATGTGCAAACATTCAGCTACCTCTATGCCATACCTATCTTCCCTCTCAATAGTTTTTCTGAATTGTATCTTATAAAATTATTTCTCCACATATTTTGTATTTTTGTTATTTCTAGTTTGATCTTAAGGTATTCCTCTGGTCAGTGTCTATAATCTCTAGCCCTGTCCAAAGGAGACTTAATACAGTTTGGTCATGGATGTCTACTATGTACTTCTCACAGGATACTCCTTAATCCTCATAGATGGCCAAATGCATAAGTATCTGACCTGTGACCAGGTGTCCCTATCACAGGAAACTTCATTATATTGGAAGATTCCCTCGTAGTTCTTGTGTGATCTGTGTATGGTTTACCCACACCAAGGCTGCCATGCTGTCAGGGAGCCCTGACTGGGAAAACACTTAGGTTCAAGTGTGTTGGTCGAGTAAGACCCAGAGGAGGCAGCTCAGCAAAACACATGAAATAGCATGAGCAGTGCATTCCTTACACGTCCCAGAGAAAAAAGGTCAGCATGCGTCACATGACCAATGAGAAGTGGGGAGCCTTCCTGGACACACACTCACAAGCCAGTAGGGAGCAAAGAGAGAGAGTCAGAGGGAGACCCAGTTGCTGAAGCCTTTATTGGAATCCACTGCATTACACATGCAAGTTTCTCTTGGGGAGTTCTAATTCCTGGGTTTACAGGAAGCAAGCATAGGTTCCATAGAGTCACACTGTGACTGACAGGTGGCAACTGCAGCATATCTGCTCAGTTCACATGGAGTAGGTGTACTCTGTGGGACAAGTCAATGTAACTGTATCAACAACTTTCAGGAACTGGGAGGAATTGAGGAACTTGAAACTGTGTCAAGGATGACTGAGTCCTGCTTCTGGTATCTGCAAGTTAAGTGTTACACAAAATAGATGCTGAGGCAGAGTAAAATTATCAGAATTTGCAACATATGAAATAGGAATTTCAGTAATCTACTATTAACTCCCTAAGAGTCATGCAGAAGGTAAAAGGACTTGGTTAATTTATATGAAAATATGTTTGAACATGTTTCCTCAAAAAAAGAACAAACTACAGCAGATCAACAACCATAATATTCCACTAAGAAATGAGCAGTCACAGAGAAAAATAGTGTATCCACTAATGCTAAAATGCACATTTTCACACCTTTCAAATAGAGATGCATCTAAAAGTTGATAGTATCAAAACACTGCTGGCCATGACATAAACTTTATGTGGTTGTCTTTGTATGTGTCACCTGAATCTAGTCTAAAAAGCTTCCTTGACAGCTTCTGCTAATATCATCATCATCAAAACTTGCAGAGTAGCAGTAGATTAGAAAGATAATCTAACAAAAAGTATCATAGGAATCTCACAAGGAATGCAGCATCACCAAATGCTTCTGAGTAGCACAGATGATAAGGAAGGAAAAGTCAGGCAAGATGAGATTAAAAGTGACTCGAAAGAGTTTGATCCAAATGTAAGAAATTTAATAATACCTTTCTTAATGTGTTTTGCATAATTTTTCATCTCCCTGAATAAGAGTGATATAACACAAATAATCCATATTTGTAAAGTTGAAAAGAGATATCGATAATTATGAGGTAAAGATTCTAAGTCGTAAGAAGTATTTGTGTTAAATAATGATGCATTTCACAATTGATGCAAATGATACGCCTTTCACTTACATAGAAAACACTGTCAGTATCAGCAATACTGACTTTGTGGTTGGCGTATTGACCAGCCGTTAGTCTACACGTGTTATGTATCATTAGTTCATTCAATTCTCACAACATCTTAACACTTAGGCCTAGTACCCCTCCCATGATACTGAATCTGAGCTAAAGCCCTACAGGAAAAGAAGAGAAGTACCTTGAGGTTGACTGTGTTTGTCTCCAGAGTCCAGACCTTCATTCAGCTTGCTGATGAAGGACACTTTTTTTTTTTTTTTTTTTTTTTTTTTG
>NC_045439.1:159485355-159490003 GCF_002776525.5 Piliocolobus tephrosceles
GGTTTACGCCATTCTCCTGCCTCACCCTCCCGAGTAGCTGGGACTACAGGCGCCCGCCACCTCGCCCGGCTAGTTTTTTGCATTTTTTAGTAGAGATGAGGTTTCACCGTATTAGCCAGGATGGTCTCGATCTCCTGACCTCGTGATCCGCCCGTCTCGGTCTCCCAAAGTGCTGGGATTACAGGCTTGAGCCACCGCGCCCGGCCAAGGACACGTTTTACAACTTCAAGTTTTCCTGGTAATATTTAGTCTTGTTGTTGTTTTGGGGTTGTTTGTTTTGGCATAAAAATACCTTTAACATTTGTTTGCAGTTTTCTTTTTTTAATTTCACATAGACATCATCTAAAAAGCAAATTAACATTTTTGCTTTCTCTATTCATGCCTTTCTTTCCTTTATTTAAAAAATGTCTTTGTAATTGTTTTTTAATATACTTTCAATTATTTTCATCTTTTCAAGTATCATTTTACTAATTGAATGGAAATATCACTTTTATTAGGAAAGACAAATGTTACACGTTATTTGTTTTAGTGTTCCACAGAAATTTGCTCTGAAATACCTCTGGTTGAAAAGGAGAGGGATACTTTTCTGAAAATCACAAGTCAAAATTCACTCAGAATCACATGCTTAAAAAGAGCTGCGATCATTTTCATTATATGACTTAGTTTCTTCTAATTATGAAAGGTATACAAGGAATTAATTTGTATATACAGAACACTGAGATTATTCTGAATGCAGTGAAAGCTACTTTGCTGCTCTGGAAGTTAGATTGTCCTCATATTATTTGCTTTTCGTCTTACACAAATGCTATAGACATTAGTTAAGTCTTTCTTTGATGCCTTCCAACTTGTTTTTGTGAATATCTGCATGACATGTCTTTATACAGATAACCCATAATATAGATATGTATCCTTCTCCTACTCTTTGATGATGATGAGGGATTACAAAACTTGTTTCTGATTTGCCTTAAAATAAAAATGCCACTCAGGTGGTGTTGTCATCCATCTCCAGCCTGCATATAGTTTAATACTACGGTCTTATGGGAAGAGAATTACAAACTTTATTGACTTTGTATTATCAACTAGCAAAATATTTTTAAAAGGTTTTCATGGTTAAAGTTTTTTACATTTTTTTCTCCTTGCTTCAATCAATATTTTACCCACCTTTCTATTTCACTTCTATGTTGTTGTTTATTGTTTTAAGCTGAACCTTTGATACTCCTCTGAGTGAAGCAATGGGTGAGTGTCCTGGGTAGTGAATATGAGATTCCTCAACCTGGATTAAACAGAGATTTCCATCTGAAGAAACAATTCAGGGCTCCAGAAAGCAACCTGGGATTTATTTAGCACTTGAAATGTGGACTGTGCAAATACCAACAGGATTGTACTAAGAGGAACACATTCTCTAGTGAAGGATGCATTCTTGCAGGATGAGTCTCCAAGATTCAATAGCAAATGGCTACTATACAAGTAACGAAAGACTCAATCTAATGATCTTAAAATGATTATGGTGGGCAATTGTTCAAGATTTATGAGATGTGAGAAACCAAGAGACCAAGAGTATTGATACATTATGGATATTTTTATTCCAAATTAATAGATAGACATTTATTTGCCAGGCAGTGTTGCAGGGACTCTAGTTTCAGTCTTCTATACAGAGAATTTAAAGGGCAGACTTTGGTTTTATCTACAGTACGCTTCACTTTTACTCTATCTGATAACCTGGCACCCTAACCTTAATTTCCTTGCAAAATAAGAGTATCCCAGTGTTCCATACAAATTGTTTAGACTGTGGTCTTTATGCAGTGAAGGACAGGCACAAGATGATTCTTAAGTTGGAAAGAAACTGGAAGTTTTCTAGGGAAACAAAGAGAGGGGATGAGACATAACAGTTTTTCCTTGTTTGCATGAGAAATTTGTTCTATTCTTATATATATAAAACTCGGTCAAGTGCAATGGCTCACCCATCTAATCCTAGCAGTTTGGGAGACCAAGGCAGGTGGATCAATTGAGGCCAGAAGTCCAAGACCAGCTTGGACAATATAGCAAGACCTTATCCCTATGGAAAAAAATTAAAAATTAGCGAGGCATCATGGCACAAACCTATAGACCTGGCTACTCAGGAGGGTGAGGAAGGAGGATGACTTGAGCCCATGATTTCAAGGCTATAGTGAGCTATGATCACGCCACAGCACTCCAGCCTGGGTGACAGAGTGAGACCCCTATCCCCCACAAAAAAGAAAACTCCCTTTAAATTATAGACGTTCTCTGAACTTACTTTGGGATGACATTCGCATCAACCCATCAAAAGTTGAAAATATCATAAGTCGAAAATTCATTTAAATCACCTCACTGACCTAACATCATAGCTTAGCCTAGCCTACCTTAATGTGTTCAGAACACTTACGTTAGCCTATAGTGGGTCAAAATTGTCTAATATGAAACCTAATATATAAGAAAGCATGAAATAGTTCATGTAATTTATTGAATACTGCACTGCGAAAAACAGAATGCTTATGTGGGTGACTGGAATATGGTTTCTATAGAAGGTGTATTGGTTTTCTGCCGTCCTACAGTCAAAATATCTTAAATCAAACCATTGCAAGCCAGAGAGCGTTCGTATTAAAAAACGTTGTCTTTGTCAGCCACAAATGACAACACATAGTAAGAAATGTAGATTTGGTCCAGACGTGGTGGTTCAACCTATTTATACACATTTCCTTCAATGCTAATGTTTCACTTTTCATACGGGCTTGTTGCAAGATGGTTGTGTTACGTGAATGCCTCTTTTTGCAGACATTAATAAGAGGAACAGGTGGAAGACCAAGTGTATTCAAACGTATTTTCAAGTGTCTTTGTTTCTTTCTTGTGGACCGCTACCATAGTGAAATGAGGCAAAATTGTTTTTCCAGACCCTCAGTTTAATCGTATCAACAAAACAAGTCTCCGAACATCCTTGCCGCATCACAGCAGGAAATTATCTTGAAGAAGTACCTTGAGGTGATAGTAGGTCTCATATCACTATTTCATATCCCACAGGTATCACCGTCCTTCATTGCTTCACGCACAGTGTCTCACAAACCATCGTTCATATAATTTGTCCACTTTTTTTGCATTTGTTAAGGCATACTAAACCCAATGAATTTTCCTACACTGTTTTGATTCCTGGCCGGGCGGGTGGCTCACACCTATAATCCCAGCACTTTGGGAGGCTGAGGCAGGCAGATCACGAGATCAGGATACCAAGACCATCCTGGCCAACATGGTGAAACCCCGTCTCTACTAAAAATACAAAAATTAGCTGGGCATGATGGCACGTGCCTGTAATCACAGCTACTAAGGAGGCTGAGGCAGGAGAACTGCTTGAGCCCAGGAGGCAGAGGTTGCAGTGAGCCGAGATTGTGCCACTGCACGCCAGCCTGGCGACAGAGTGAGACTCTGTCTCAAAAAAAAAAAAAAAAAATTGATTCTTAGCTTCTGCAATTCCTCAGTGATTACTGTATCCCTGACTATTGGCTTCACTTTGCCAAGGTGAAAAAAAATAATGCAAGTGAAATGCTCAGAGAAAGATAATTGAACTGGCATTTGTGACACTAAAGGGGAGGTCAGATTGGTCTTGCACTGTATCAACAAGAGTCTCAGTGGGTGTCAGCCACTGTGTGTCAATGAATGGAATATTTAAGAGGCACCCAAAAGAAAGGATAATGTCCCTGTTGATTAAACTACAGTCATGCTTCACTTAATGAAGAGGATGCATTCTTATAAATGTTTGTTAGGCAGTTTTGTCATTTGGGACCATCATACAGTGTACTTATGCAAACTGTAGTAGGCTGTGCCATCCACTATGTACTTAGGCTACATGGTATCGCCTATTGCTCCCAGACTACAAATGTATGTAGCATGTTGCTGTACTTAATACTGTATGCAGCGCCAACAAAATACGTATTTGTATATCTAAACATATCTAGAAATTTGAAAAGTCACAGCAAAAAATGCAGTACAAAATATTTTTTAGGGCCGGGCCCAGTGGCTCATGCCTATAATTCCAGCACTTTGGGAGGCCAAGGAGGGGGTATCACCTGAGGTCGGGGGTTTGAGACCAGCCTGACCAACATGGAGAAACCCCATCTCTACTAAAAATACAAAATTAGCCGAGGGTGGTGGCGCATGCCTGTAATCCCAGCTACTCGGGAGGATGAGGCAGGAAAATTGCTTGAACCTAAGAGATGGAGGTTGCGGTGAGCTGAGATCATACTATTGCACTCCATCCTGGGCAACAAGAGTGAAACTCCGTCTCAAAAAAGAAAATATATATATATTTTTAAATTGTACACCTGTATAGGGCACTTATCATGAATGAAGTTTGCAAGATTGGATGTTCCTCTGAGTCAGTCAGTGAGTATGAAAGTGAGGGCCTATGGCATGCTTTACACTACTGTAAACTATATAAATATTGTGCACTTAGGCTGCATTGAATTTACTTTAAAAATAAAGTAATTGGACAGTTGCAGTGGCTCACACTTGTAATCCCAGCATTTTGGGAGGCCCAGGTGGGCAGATCACTTGAGACCAGGAATTTGAGACCAGCCTGGCCAACATGGTGAAAACCCATCTCTACCAAAAATACAAAAAAAAAAAAAAAAAAAAAAAA
>NC_045439.1:159490103-159521001 GCF_002776525.5 Piliocolobus tephrosceles
AAAAAAAAAAAAAAAAAAAAAAAAAAAAAAAAAATTAGCCAGGCATCGTAGCATGCAACTGTAATCCCAGCTACTCTGGAGGCCAAGGCATGAGAGTCACTTGAACCCAGGAGGTGGAGGTTGCAATGAGCCGAGATTGCACCAGTACTCTCCAGCCTGGGTAGTACAGCAAGACTCTGTCTCCAAAAAAAAAAAAAAGTGATTTTACAATGACATTACAATGCCTACAACATCATTAGGAGATAGTACTTTTTTTTAGCTCCATAATAATCTTGTGGAACCGCCATTGTATAACCAGTCTGTCACTGAAAAGTGCATTATACTTTGCAGCAGAAAAGTGTATTATACACATAAGGGCCTATTTTATACTAATGGAAAACGCCCTTCTAGAACTATAAAAACTTGAATTTTATTTAGATAAAAATGAAAGCAATATTGAAATTAATTTATAAATGGGTTTCAAAATATCTTAAAATTCTGAGTATGATGGTTCTAAATCAGATTTTAATCCAGGGCCATGAATATTTTAACATCACCCTCTGTGGCCTAAAAAGTAAAGGCAGGCTGGGCACGGTGGCTCGCGCCTGTCACCCAAGCACTTGGGGAGGCCAAGGTGGAGGGATCACGAGGTCAGGAGTGGTAGACCACCCTGGCCAATATGGTGAAACCCAGTCTCTACTAAAAATACAAAATTAACCAGGAATAGTGGTGCATGCCTGTAATCTCAGCTACCTGGGAGGCTGAGGCAAGAGAATTGCTTGAACCCTGGAGGCAGAGGTTGCAGTGAGCCAAGTCGCACCACTGCACTCCCACCTGGGTGACAGAGCGAGACTCCGTCTCAAAAAAAAAAAAAAAAAAAGTAATATTCCCCCAAGTCCATGAGGTCATCCAATCAGAAAGACAGAACAAGTGAGGATGGTCCCTGTCCTCTGTGGAGAGGGACCAGAGGAGTTGGTGCTGAGGAGGAATGAGGGTGGAAAGGACAGAGAGGTTCCTGTCTGCTCATTTTGCAGGTGTCGGTGGGATCCAAGGATCTGAAAGTTCACGGTGGCCGGCTCATGGCCGCCTGGCATCAATGCAACCACAGGGTGAGAGCAACCTCACAGGCAGCTGGAAATAAGGGGGTCCACACCTGGCCCCAGAAGAAACCCAATGCAAGGAACACAAGCACTGCAGGAGGGGAAATGCAGAGAGGGTGGGGGTGGGTGGGGTAGGCAGGCCTTTATGGGACTTTCTCCAAAGACATGCACATGCTCACCCATCGGTGCCTGCGTGTCTTCTCACATGTTCTTTGATGTTTTCCTACAAATCTCATGATTTTTTTTCATGTTTCTTGGAGGGTCACATGTATTTTGACTCTCTTCTCATATCCTTTACTTTGTATACATAGCAATACTTGCTTCAATTTATTTTTGGTGGGTTATTCATAATTAGTGTATTTCCCAACTTTGGGACCAAATTAATTTGCCCCGCTTTGCATGCTTAGGTGGATCATAGATTCGTGTCTCCTAATTTCAGAGTGGATCACCTCTTCATGCCCATAAGCAAGTATTCAGTTTGGGGTATTGCATTTTCTTAGGTAACATTTGACAGGTTTATCTTCCATAAACTATTAAGTTGTCACTAGTCACTTAAAAATTCCAGTGGGCTTTATCTTTACTTTTCTTTTCTCTGTGTTGGCATATTATATTTTTCTTCCCTTTACTTTGGATTTAACTTGATACACGTTTCTTTTTTTTTTTTTTTTTTTTTTTGAGACGGAGTCTCACTCTGTCTCCCAGGCTGGAGTGCAGTGGCTGGATCTCAGCTCACTGCAAGCTCCGCCTCCTGAGTTTACACCATTCTCCTGCCTCAGCCTCCCAAGTAGCTGGGACTACAGGCGCCCGCCACCTCGTCGGGCTAGTTTTTTGTATTTTTTTAGTAGAGACGGGGTTTCACCGTGTTAGCCAGGATGGTCTCGATCTCCTGACCTCGTGATCCGCCCGTCTTGGCCTCCCAAAGTGCTGGGATTACAGGCTTGAGCCACCACACCCGGCCTTCATCCACGTTTCTTTAAAGGTTTCTAAGGTGAAAATTTTGATGACTAATTTTTAGATTGTTTCTTTTTTCTTTCTTTTTTTTTCTTTTCTTGAGACAGAGTGAGCCCGGGTACGATCTGGGCTCACTGCAACCTCCAACTCCCGGGGTCAAGCAATTCTCCCGCCTCAGCCTCCTGAGTAGCTGGGATTACAAGCGCATGCCACCATGCCTGGCTAAGCTTTGTATTTTTAGTAGAGATGGGGTTTCACCATGCTGGTCACGCTGGTCTCAAACTCCTGACCTCGTGATCCGCTGGCCTTGGCCTCCCAAAGTGCTGGGATTACAGGCATGAGTCACAGCACCTGGCCAGATTTCTTCTTTTCTAATATATATATATATATTTGAGGCTATAATATCCCTCCAAGCTCCCTGATCGCATCCCATGAATTTTGATAAGTTGTGTTTTCCTTTACATTTAGTTCAAAATATATTTTTAAATTTCTCTTGAGATTCCTTCTTTGACCCATGTGATAGTTAGAACTGTGTTATTTACTATCCATGTATTTTACCAGTTATCATCCCTTTATTAATTTCAATTTTAATTCTATTTGGACCTGAATGCATATATTATATGATTCCTTTTCCTTTACATTTGTTAAGGTGTGTTTTATGGAGGAGAATGTGGTTTCTCTATTGATGAGCGGTTCATGTGGGCTCGAGAAGGTTGTGTGTTCTGCCATCAATATGGTTTGACTGTGTCCCCACCCAAATCTCAACTTGAATTGCATCTCCCAGAATCCCCACGTGTTGTGGGAGCAACCCAGGGACAGGTAATTGAATCATGGGGGCTGGTCTTTCCTGTGCTATTCTCGTGATAGTGAATAAGTCTCACAAGATCTGATGGGTGTATCATGGGTTTCTGCTTTTGCTTCTTCCTCATTTTCTCTTGCTGCCACCATGTAAGAAGTGCCTTTTGCCTCCCACCATGATTCTGAGACTTCCTGAGCCATGCGGAATTGTAAGTCCAGTTAAACCCCTTTTTCTTCCCTGTCTCCAGTATGTCTTCATCAGCAGCATGAAAATGAACGAATACACCCATCATGGGTAAAGTAGTCTGTAGATGTCAACTGTACCCAGTCCATTGATGGTGCTGCTGAGTTCAGCCAAATCCTACTGATTCTGCCTGCTGGATCTATTTCTGGTGGAGGAGTGTTGAAGTCTCCAATGACAATGGTGGATTCGTCTATTTCTTCCTATAGTTTTAACAGTTTCTTCCTCACATAGATTGATGCTGTTTTGTGACTTACATACTTGTTAGGGATTGTTATACCTTCTTGGATAATTGACCTCTTTATCATTATGTTCTTCTTTATGCCTGATAATTTTCCTGCCCTAATAGTCCACCCTTTCAGAAATTAATATAGCTATTCATGCTTACTTTTGATTACCATTAGCATGGCATATTTTGTGTCACTCATATACTTTTAATTTAGGTATGTCTTCACTTTTTTTTTTTTTTTTTTTTGAGACGGAGTCTCGCTCTGTCGCCCAGGCTGGAGTACAGTGGCCAGATCTCAGCTCACTGCAAGCTCCGCCTCCCAGGTTTACGCCATTCTCCTGCCTCAGCCTCCCGAGTAGCTGGGACTACAGGCGCCTGCCACCTCGCCCAGCTAGTTTTTTGTATTTTTTAGTAGAGACGGGGTTTCACTGTGTTAGCCAGGATGGTCTCGATCTCCTGACCTCGTGATCTGCCCATCTCGGCCTCCCAAAGTGCTGGGATTACAGGCTTGAGCCACCGCGCCCGGCCGTCTTCACATTTTTTAATTGACATACAATTGCATGTATTTACTGTATACAACATTGTGTCTGAAGTATTATATACATTGTGGGATAATTCTAGCTAGTCAGCATGTTCATTACCTCACTCTCACCTATTAGCTCAGAGATGTGAGGTGATATCTCACTATGGCTTTAATTTGAATTTTATTTGTCTTTATATTTAAATGGGTTTCCTATGTAAAACATAGGGCTGGGTCTTTTTTTATTCACTTTGACAATCGGTGTATTTCATTTCCTTTTATTTTATTTTTGAGACAGTCTCACTCTGTCACACAGGGTGGAGTGGAATGGTAGGATCTAAGCTCCTGCAGCCTCTGCTTCCTGCTTTCAAGCAATTCTCACATCGTAGCCTCCCAAGTTACTGGGATGACAAGTGTGAGCCACCACATCGGTCTAACTTTTGTATTTTTAGGAGAGACAGTGTTTCACCATGCTGGCCAGGCTGGTCTCAAACTTCTGGCCTCAGGTGACACACCTGCTTCAGTCTCCCAAAATACTGGGATCATAGGCACAAGCGACTGCTCCTGGCTGACAATCTGGGCATTTTAATGGTTTTATTTTTACCATTGGTATTTACAGTGATTACTGATGTAGTTGGATTGATATCTACCATATTTGGTACTGTTTTGCACTTGTTGCCCTTGTTCTTTGGTCCTATTTTTGTCTTCCACCCATTTACTGCCTTTGTGGTTTAAATTGAGAATTGAATATGATTCCATTTGCTCTTCTTTAACATCTTTTTTTTTTTTTTTTTTTTTTTTTACTTTCTTAGTGGTTGCCCTATGGAAGAAAAAGTTTTATATTCCTAGTAAACTCTAACACAACAGTTCGATGAAAGAAATGACAGCAACAATGTATTTAATGATGTATTATTAGGTATATGTCATGTGTGTGTGCATATGAATGCTTATATGCAAGTGAAATGTCATGACACTGGTGGGTGTTGGATTTAGTTATGTCTCATTAGGTCTGGCGTAGGGCATGGGTCAAACCCAGCACCATGTTGGACCCAGCCAGTCTCAGCGAACTTAGCCCATTAAAGTCTTATCAGCCCAGGCTTGTCCTTGTCCTTGCAGAACATTTTAACAGCTCCTTTCTTGATGTGATTTTCAAGCAGTGAAATTACTGCTTGATATTTTCTTCTTTTTCCTATGACCACTCAGCCTCCCTATTTTGTGCCTGTTTCTTTAACTAGGGGTGGAATAATCATTCGATATTCCGGAAAGGGAGGGGATTTCAGGGACCCCTGGTTACTGTACCCTTTATTGCTTACTTGAGTTTGCTGGGAAGGATCATGGATATGTTACCCTGACAAAGATTTTGGCCATTTTCTCTCCCTTATTTTTGGGTTTCCCTGTGGTTTATTTGTCTAGTTCATGTTTTAGCTGTTTTTTGGATTTTTTGTCCTCTTGCCACGACCCAGTGCTATTCCTATATCAGCGGGGCATCAACAATATTGATAATATTTTGTTTATTAAGTTGGGCAAAGACTTAAGAAATAAATAAACTTTTTTAGAATAGTTTATATTCACACAACACTTGCCAAGGTAGTACAGTTTCCCTTATTAAACTCTTAGTTAACTATGATTATTATTAGTGTGGGACAATAGCAATAATTAATGAATTATCCTTATCTAACATACACTATTTATTTATTTATTTATTTATTTATTTATTTATTTATTTATTTATTGAGGCAGAGTCTCACCCTGTCGCCCAGCCTGGAGAGCAGTGGCACAATCTTGGTTCACTGCAACCTCCACCTCCCTGGGTTCAAGCAATTCTCCTGCCTCAGCCTCCCAAGTAGCTGGGACTACAAGCGTGTACCACCATGCCCAGCTAATTTTTGTATTTTTAGTAGAGATGGGATTTCACCATGTTGGCCAGGCTGGTCTGAAACTACTGACCTCAGGTGATCCACCTGCCTTGGCCTCCAAAAGTGTTGGGATTACAGGCGTGAGCCACCACACCCAGCCCACATGCACATTTTATTTAGATGCCTTAGCTTTCACTTATGTCCATGTTCTGTTTAGAATCCCATCCAGCACCCCACATCACATTGAGATGTCATGTGTCTCCTTGGTCTCCTGCCTGTGACAATTTCCCCCACTTTCCTTGTTGTTGAGGACACTGACATCCCTAATTAGGGATTTCTCTGATGTTTTCCTCATGATTTTACTGGATTTCTGGGTGTAAGGGAGGAAGAACACGGAAAGTAAGTGTCATTCTCATCATATCATGTCGAGGTCGAGGGTACACACTATCAACATGCTTTATCACTGTTGATAGTAATTTTGTTCCCCTCGGCAAGGGGTTGTAGTCATATTTTCCCACTGTAAAATTAATTTTTCTCTTTTACTTTTACATTTTTAAAAATAAGTCACTATACATAGCACATATTAACAACTGGGATTCATGTTCCACTTCCTTATGATGGAGTATCTTTAAAAATAGTTGGGAATTCTTCGCCATGTACAATTTGTCAGTTCCTCACCATTTATCACATATTAATTCAATAATGTGTCTATACCATATAGAATATTGTATGAAATTGTGAATATTTATTTTATACTTTACTTATACTCATGTATATTATTGCTCACATTGATCCATTCTTGAGCATTGGAAGGTCTTTCAGTGGGCTTCTGTATCATTTAAAATTGCCAACATCATTTTGGTTTTAGTTTGCTTGGTTGATTGTGCTGCAGTTTCACATTTTCTTACTTTCAGGCAGTAGAAGGTACTCCAGGCAAAATTTTGATCACTCCCTGACAAAGCCTAGTATCCACCATTTCTTCAAGCCTAGTATCCACCATTTCTTCAAAGCATCCTACTTTATTTCATCAAAAAGTGGAATTAGAAATGAAAATCTGCCCACCAAGTGTACTCATTGCTACTGGAGTGTCTGTAGATTCAAGGCCTTGTCAGCTGACACAAAAAAAGAAATATACATGTGTATACAAACCTGCCTATATAAGCATCGGTGTCAATATTTCTACATTTTTCCATATATATCTACATAAAATTAAGCATGAATTCCTGCTGATACCTCCAGTACCACATGATTTCATCCTACAACACATGAATCTCTCCACCCATCCCCACTACTTACATGTCATCTCCTACTCTAGAGAAAGTTGGCCTCCTTTATGTAATAATCGAGTCCCATAATACATGCATGGTGGCTTCAGAATTGTTAATCCATACCCCCATAGGAAACAACATTACCAATGAAACTACACTGTTCATAGACAACTCCTTTGGGCATTAGACTCAGAATCTCCACTTATTTCCTGAGTTGCTTGGATCAGCTCCTTTTTCCCCCATTCCGTCAATGGGATTATTTTTATACATTTGTAATGCATTTTTCTTATTTTGCCTGAATTTCTTCATGGGATTCCCCCAACCTAAAAATAATAGTTTTTTTTTTAAATTTTCATATATTTAGGTTCACTCTTTGACTTATAAAATGCTGTAGGGTTTCAAAAACAGTATGATGCGTGCAGCATTGCAGGATCATGCAGAATGTCTTCACTGCCCTAAAGATATTCCATGTACTTCACCGATTGAGCTTTCTTCCTGCTTAGAAAGTTCCCAGTAAGCGCTAATCCGTTTTACTATCTCCATTGTTTTATCCTTTCCAGAGTATCATATTAATGGAGTTACATACTCTGCAGACATTTCAAAGTGGCTTCCTTCACTTTAAAATACGCTTTACTTTTCTAAAGTGTATTTTTTTTTTTTTTTTTTTGAGACAGAGTCTCACTCTGTTGCCCAGGCTGGAGTGCAGTGGTGTGATGTCACCTCACTACAACCTCCGCCTCCCAGATTCAAGTGATTCTCCCACCTCAGCCTCCCGAGTAGCTGGGATTACAGGCACCCGCCATCATGCCCCCAGGTAATTCTTGAATTTTTGTAGAGATGGGGTTTCACCATGTTGGCCAGGCTGGTTTTGAACTCCTGACTTTAGGTGATCCACCCACCTCGGCCTCCCAAAGTGCTGGGATTACAGACGTGAGCAACCGCGCCTGGCCATAAAGTGTATCTTATGGTGATTTTTTCCCTAAGAACTAATGGCATTATTCAACTTTTCATGTGTTCATTGGGCATGTGTATTGCTTATTGAGAGAAATGCTTATGCAAACAGTATACCCATTTTTAATTTGGATATTTGACTCTTGTTTGGAATTGTGAGAATCATTTCTACATTCTGTACAATGGACACTGATCAGCTTTATAACTTGCAAATATTTTTTCTCATTCTTTGAGTTATCTTTTAACTTTTTGATATTGTTTGTTGAATCACATTTAATTGTGATGAAGATCAACTTACCTGTTTTTTTCTGTCACTTTTATTTTTGATGGTAACATCAAAAATAGTATCGTAGAAACCACTGTTGAACCTTGGCCATAAAAACTTATTTCCATGGCCGGGCGTGGTGGCTCACACCTGTAATCCCAGCACTTTGGGAGGCCGATGTGGGCGGATCACAAGGCCAGGACACCGAGACCATCCTGGCTAACACGGTGAAACCCCGTCTCTACTAAAAATAGAAAAAAATTAACCTGGCGTGGTGGTGGGCGTCTGTAATCCCAGCTACTCGGGAGGCTGAGGTAGGAGAATCGTGTGAACCCGGGAGGCGGAGCTTGCAGTGAGCCGAGATTGCGCCACTGGACTCTAGCATGGGCGACAGAGCCAGACTCCATCTCAAACAACAACAACAACAAAAAAAAACAAAAAACAAAAAAAAACCATATTTCCATGTTATCTTCTACAGGTTTTGTAGTTGTAGATCCTGCGTTGAGGTGTATGATATATTTTCAGTAAGTCATGTATATGGCATGAGGAAGGAGTCCAATTTAAATGTGGATATTAGCTTGTCCCTGCAAAATTGGTTGAAAAAAATACTTTTCACCAATTAATTGCCTTGGCAACTTGTAAAATCATTGATGATAAATGTCAGGGTTAATTTCTGGACATTTCTGTTCTATTTCATTGATCTGTATGGCATTCCTTATGTCACAGGATACTTGGGGTGTCACTTCACCAGCCAGAAACTTCTGTGGCCAGCAGCTCCTTCTTCCTGAGCATTGCTTGCTCCTGCTGGACTCATTCCTCCCACTTAGCCCAAGAGGCTGAGCTCAGCTCATGCCACCAGCCCAGATCCCAAACCTGACAAGGGTGAACCAGGCAGAGTGGTGAGGAGTGTGTGCGTGAGCAAATGCATTCTGGCCGTTGTGCACAGCCAGTCATGCTGGCTGCTTCAGAGGGACAGGCAGCTCCAGGCACCACCACAGGTGCCAGCTCTGTGCAAGGCTGTGGCTGGACCAAATGTACTACATGAGGCTTCTGCTATGAGCACCTGCATCGGGACTAGGGGAAAGTGGTGGCACCTGGAAACTTGGGCACACTAGGAACAACAGAACCCCGATCTCTTTGAAGGGACAGAACCCCAGTCTCTTTGAATGAACGAGGGACACAGACAATGTGAGGGTGAGCAAGGTGGAGAGGAGCTTCACTGAGCAGCAGAACCGTTCTCAGGAGACGACCTGCAGTGGGCGGCTGCTTTCCGCAGGCAGGTCATTCATCATTTGCTACAGTCTTGCTGAGTCCGCAGTTTTCATGTACCCAGAGGGGTGAAAGTGCATGCTGACTGGTCCACGAGTGGCCATGGGCCGGCTCAGAAAAAGCAGCATAAGTTCTCACACCTGGCTGCAGACTCCACCCAGAACTGGCAACCTGGCTCCCAGGCTTCTGGTGTCCCTGGCTTGAAAGCGGGGTTTCACCAGGGACCCACCCCTTTCTGCCCAGGAATCTGCCTCGCACCGTCAACATGCAATCCACAGCGCCCACGCTGTTCATGCCAAGCTCCCTTCAGCACCCCCAGCTTCCCTCCCTGAGCTCCTTGGTGCCCAAAGTGTCAGAGGGGCCAAGGCAGCAAGAGGGACTGGTGTGTCAGAGCCACCCGGAGCACGCACACACACCCAGCCACTGGAAGGAATTGGTTCCTTCCAGTGGGTTGGTGGTCTCGCTGACTTCAAGAATGAAGCCAGGGAGAAACATTTGCATGAGTGTTACAGCTCTTAAAAGTGGTTCAAACCCAGAGAGTGAACAGCAGCGAAATTTATTGTGAACAGCAAAAGAACACAACTTCCACAACCTGGCTCCAAGCGTTGCTGCTGTGGGGTGGGGGGATGGTCAGCTTTTATTCCCTCATTTGTCCCCTCCCATGTCCTGCTGATTGGTCCATTTTACAGAGTGCTGATTGGTCCATTTTACAAACCTGTAGCTAGCCACCGAGCACTGATTCGTGCGTTTTTACAGAGCACTGATTGGCGCATTTTACAAACCTCTAGCTAGCTACAGAGTGCTGAGTGGTGCGTTTTACAATCCTCTTGTAAGAAAAGTTCTCCAAGTCCCCACCAGACCCGGAAGTCCAGCTGGCTTCACCTCTCAGTGACAGCTCCTGGGCTTGGCTTCAATTTTGCTCAGAAATCAGAGATGGCGCCAGGAGTGGGGAGGAGCAGGAGCAGGCACTTCTGAGCTTGTTGGGGCAGGAGAGCTTCCCAGACTCTTGAGAGCACAGGGATGCCCTTATTTAGAGAAATGCTTACCCAAACAATATACCCATTTTTAATTTGGATATTTGACCTTTTGTCAAGAAGTTCAGAGCTGCAGCAGCTGTGCCTGGGAGCACGGGGTTCCCACCCTGCCAACTTGGTAGGGTGTGGGGTTCCTGGGGTTCCTGCGAGCTCCATGGAGCCTGCAACCCCAGCGGCACCTCTCCACTGGCAGCTGGCTTCCCCACAGTGGCTGCTCCGTATAGGCCACTGCTGCCATCACCTATACTCGTACCAAAATGCCAAAATACCTTGATTAGTACCAGTTTGTCCCTTTGCATTAGGTTTTGAAATCTGATAATCCAGCTTTTTTTTTCAAGATTATTTTGACTGTTCTGGATCTCATGGATTTTTATTTAAATTTTAGAAACAGCTTGCCAGTTACTACAGAAACACACACACGCACACACACACACAGAGAGAGAGACAGAGACACAGAGAGAGAGAGAGAGACAGAGACAGAGAGAGAGAGAGAGAGTTCTACACCACAAGGACAGCACTCTGCTGAGCAGCAGCAGAGGTTCCAGGAGCTGTGCCTACAGTGCCTACAGCACCTACAAAGCTGTCAGGCTGCAGACTGCTCTCTCATAGACGTCCACACAGCCAAGACTCTTCTTTTATGGTCTGTAATCATGGAGTATATTCTCTCTACCAGGTTCAAAGCTTCAGTGAGAGAACAGCTCCTGGGATCTTGAGAGCTGGGGTGACAGATACAGCTGACCTGGACCATGTTTCTCACTTCTGTCATCAGAGCAGCATATTCTTGGGTCCTTTTTATTTTGACTTTTGTAAGCCAAGAAAGCTTCTCACTTCTCCAAGCTCACACTTCACTCCTTGAGGAAAAACAAACTCATTTAAATTCCTCATCATCCGGAAAACTAATCATAAAGGGAAGAGTAATTGTAATAAACAAGCCATAGATGAGGACAAAGAGGGGCCCGTCTCAAATGAGAAGAGAGTCGACGAGCTCCAAGTGCTCGCTGTAGGTGAGGACTGTTGATACGTAGAGGACTGTGCTGACATGATGTCACAGGCACAGGGGACACGGTGCTTCACCGTAGGAGAGGCCTGTTGATACATAGAGGACTGTGCTGACATGATGTCACAGGCACAGGGGACACTGTGCTGAGCACCGAGTCCCTAAACGTTGCTCTCTAATAGCATGGAAGATATTATTTTCTACAACTTACTAAGCCATCAGATTTCACAAACCCTTGGTCTTGCCATCAGAAGTCTTGAAAGATGACATTGCTAATATTCCAAAGTATTGAACCACATTAGGCAAGAATCCACCACCATGTCTCCACACTGTAGCTTAAACAGAAGATAAATTCCAGTGGATGAGTGGTTCATACATTGAGATCAGGGCTTGCTGTCCATTTAATTGTGCTTTCCTGGAGACAGAAAATCTAGGTGTAAATTCATTCAGCATCCCTAATCATAAATGGTATGTGTTTTTCCCTCACCCAATATATACAAGAGGAAACACCAAAACCCATTTCAATATCAGTATCCAAAAGCAGAGTTGACAACTGTAGCGAGGAAGCAGAGCAAAATATTTTATGAAAACCATAACGAACCTACTTCTGCAGTAACTTATCAGGAAGTGATTTGTATAATCACCATCCACATGATTAGAAAGATCAATGGGGAAGAAGAAGATAGATAGATACATAAAGATTAAGCATTAAAGAATTGAGGGTGGAATGTAGCTTACAGGGAGCATTGCTCATATTTCTATGACAAATTCTCAAGACACACTTTTTCCAAGTCTTTACAGTGCTACTACTGCAGCGCAACCTTCAAGTAAATTTTGAATTTATATCTCCTCCTCAATTGATTTCTTTTCTTTTCTTCTTTTCTTTTCTTTTCTTTTTTTTTTCTTTTCCAGACAGGGTCTCACTCTGTCACCCAGGCTGGAGTGCAGTAGCACAGTTACGGTTCACTGCAGCCCTGACTTCCCGAGCTCAGGTGACCTTACCGCCTCAGCCTCCTGAGTAGTTAGGACCACAGATGCATGCTACCGCACGCAGCCAGTTCCTCGATGGGTTTCTTAAGCCACAGTTTATAAAATTACCTCTTCACACTTAAAATAAGAATTCCAGTAGTCCACTAGTAACTCTAATATCTATAATAGGTAGGTAGAAGAAAAATGGAGTTGGTCAACTTACATGAAAATATGCTTAAGCATATTTCATCAATAACCAATCAGAATATAGCTGAAGAGTCACCTGATTTAACACTGATAAATGGATGGTCACAGTGGGAAAAGGTGTATTCCATTAATGTTAAAGTCCACATTTCCACATTTTTCTTTTTTCTTTTTTTTTTCATTTTCTTTTTTTTTTTTGAGACGGAGTCTCGCTCTGTCGCCCAGGCTGGAGTGCAGTGGCCGGATCTCAGCTCACTGCAAGCTCCGCCTCCCGGGTTCCCGCCATTCTCCTGCCTCAGCCTCCCGAGTAGCTGGGACTACAGGCGCCCGCCACCTCGCCCGGCTAGTTTTTTGTATTTTTTTTTTTTAAGTAGAGACGTGGTTTCACCGTGTTAGCCAGGATGGTCTCGATCTCCTGACCTCGTGATCCGCCCGTCTCGGCCTCCCAAAGTGCTGGGATTACAGGCTTGAGCCACCGCGCCCGGCCTCCACATTTTTCAAAGGGTTGGTTTTTAATATGGATATTGTAAGAAAACGACTGGCCAGACAGCATGGTATGGGTGCCCTCTTGTGCGCAGGCATGAAGTTGGTCTAGAAACCTGTTATTGTCACCCTCTGGTAATATCATTATCATTAAAACTTTCAGAGTAGTTGTCAGTAGGTTAGAAATATAATCTCACAGAGAATAATATAGAACTCTCTAAAGATATGAGGCAAAGTCAAAACGTATGATTAACACAGGTGATGATAATTGGAGGAAAGTCATGAAAAAGATGAGCTGAGAAATAATTCAGAAGAGTTTGATCTCATGAGAGCTATTTTAGGATTATCTTTGTTAATGTATCCTGTTTTAATTTTTCATCTCATGTACTCATAAGACAAATAGCATGTTGAATTCACTTCCTGTGTATATACTCCCAGAAGTGGAATAGCTGGATAATATGGTAGTTCTATTTTTAGTTTTTTGAAACCTTCATATTTTTTTCCACAACGGCTGTACTAATTTGCATTGCCACTCACAGGAATTCCCTTTTCCACGTTTATTTAAGTTCAGTAAAATTGTAATCAATAATAAGAATATAAAAATTCTAAGAGATAATAAATATTTGTGTCACAGTTTCTCAGAGGTTTTACTTTTTGTGGCAAAAAATAATGGTGCATTTTACCAATGATGCATCTTGTAATTACTTAGGAAAAGCTGTCAGTATTAGCAAATTCTAATTTAGTCATTAGTATAGACCTGCATTAGTCTATGTGCTCTGTGTATTACTAGCTCCCTTAAACCTCACAACATCCCAAGAGGTAGGCATTATTACCACTTCCGCACTCCAGTTCTGAATCTTAGCTAAAGTACTTCAGGAAAAAAATAGGAGATGCTGGAGCTTGACTGGGTCTGTCTCCAGAGTCCTTGCTCACATTGGCTGTGTTACAATATATTTTGTGATAAGTACCTTCTAGATCAGTTTCAGAAATCTTATATATCCCATGGTCATGAAGCTATTCCCCTGAATTAGATCCTAAATACTGTATTAACTTTTTAAAAATATATATCTAGGTCTGGCCAGGCACGGTGGCTCACGCCTATAATCCCAGCACTTTGGGAGGCCAAGGCAGGCAGATCAAAAGGTCAGGAGTTTGAGACCAGCCTGACCAACATGGTGAAACCCCATCTCTACTAAAAATACAAAAATTAGCAGGGCATGGCAGTGTGCAGCTGTAATCCCAGCTACTCAGGAGGCTGAGGCAGGAGAATTGCTTGAACCTGGGAGGCAGAGGTTGCAGTGAGCTGAGACTGCATCACTGTGTTCCAGTTTGGGTGACAGAGTGAAACTCTGGCTCAAAAATTTATATATATATATATACACATATATATGTGTATATATGTATATACATATATATGTGTGTGTATATTTATATCTCTAGGTCAGCGATGCATCTGGAATTGATTCATTTTGAAATGTGAGATCAAATGTCTATTTTATTTTCTCCTATAGGTATTTAATTTTTTGGAACATATATTGAAAAATCAGTATTTCCTATTTATCTTTCTTTGCGCTATTTTCTTACATATTCTTTTGTCTGTTTTTGAGCTTTCTTTTTTCATTTGTTTATTTCTCTGTTTTTATGCAAATACCAAAGTAGCTCAGTTACTGAGAGACTTCATTTTACACAAGAATTTTCCCTCCAGAGCCCATTCTCTTCATCACTGGGCTGTTCTAGAATGAAGAAAGAGTAGAATCCTGCATTCCTTGCACCTCAAGCAAAAATACCAGGTGTAGTTGTTTTCTTTTTCATAGAGTTTAAGACTTCAGCACATTACTGTTGACACTAATGCCTCTAATGTCCTTGTGACTCTCAGACAACCCCAACCAACTTCACTATCGCTTTGTTTTTTAGTACAACATCAGTGAATTTCATGTGATTTTGTGCCTTCTCTTCCACCACTCTGGGCTTTCTCTTCCTTAGAAACATTGGCAGGAACTTGGAGAGTCATCCCTGGGTGCATCCCACTCATGCGGACGAGCCTCCGTGGACTTGGTCCTGCTCCTTTGGACCATGACCCATCAAAGTCCTGGCCGTGGCAGGCAAAGCTGAGCTGAGGGCTCTCTGTGAGGCCTACATGGGCAAAACCAGCTGCTCCCAACACTCCCTAAGTGATCTGTTTGGGTGTTCTTTCTGTTTTTAATAAAGAATGAGTTTGTTCAACAATGGCTGAGCTTGTCGACCGAGGATAATTACCCTTTGGACTTTGTCTGATAATGTTTGTTCTTGTTCTTGCTTTGGCACACAGTTTTCAACACTTTGTATTAATTTTTATTTGTTTTAGTCACATAACAACTTCTGCAAACGAATTCATATTTTTGTCTTGTGTATTAATCTATTTCATTATTGTGTTTAATAATGTACTTATACCCATTTTTCGTAAAACCTTTTCAATTATTTTCATCTTTTCAGTCATGAAATTTTCCTAAATAGAATAGGAATGTGACTTTTATTAGGAAAAGTAGGTGCTACGTGCCCTTTTTTAGTGTTTTCCAGGAATTTCCACTGAAGTATCTCTTGAGAACAGAGACTTTTCTCACAGCCATAAGACAAAATTTGTTCAGAATTAAGTGCTGAAAAGGGAGCTATGATTGTTTTCATTGTATGGCTTAGTTTGTTTTCATTGTGAAAGATGCACAAGGCATTAGTTTATACAGGCAGAACACTGAGTCCTCCATTCTGAATGCAGAGAACAGCCACATTGTCACTAAGCAAGCACAAATATCATACTGTTACTCCTTATCCAAAAGCTACAGACATGGCTGAAGTCTTTGATTCCTTCTAACTTGTTGTAAATGTATGCAAGTAATTTCCTTGTACATATGGACCATAATATAAATATCTATAGTTTTCTTGCAATTCAGTGAGTCATTACTAAGACTGTTTACAGTTTTTAGTAAAATAATAAATGGAACTTAGAAAATCTGTACATATATCTCCAGGAAGCACAAGTACTTGTAGAAAGGGAATTGTCATCTTACTTGTTTTTTTGTTATCTCCTAGCAAAATATTTTTAAAGGTTTCCATGCTTATGAGTTTTTTAGATTTTTGTTTGCCAAAGTGCTGGGATGACAGGCATGAGTCACTGCACCCTGTCAAATGGACATTCCTTAGAGATGGAGAAAATTATGCACATGAGTAGGCTTAACCACCACGTGTGGACCTACCCCTTTTTCCTATGGTATTTTGTATGTGTGAGTGATAGATTTACTACATTATAGAGTAATTCAAGTAGAAGGTTTTACTTTTAAGTGCAAATAACAATTATCATCAAGAGGAGAAATCAGTAAGGCTAATCACCTCTATTTGTTTCTCCAGAACACCTACGGTTTCCGTTAAATTTGGGAATCATCTTCTCTTTGCATTTCACAACATAATTCCACAGTCTATGTTGTTTGCATGGAGTATAGGGTTTCTCTTCATATGCAGTGCAATTATGAATATGGTGTCAGGTTCTAATACAAAAATAGACATGAAGATGAATGCTTGGTTTTTTATTTAAGTTTTCTTTTTAACCAAAATCTGGCTTTGACATTATCTGGAAACATACAACATTGACTCCCAGAGCCCCTGACTGTAGACTTACCTGGTGAAACAAATGTGCATCTATTAATCAGACCTAAAACTACCTATAAAGTGTCAATGTTCTTGGTCTCTTGGTGGCTAACATTTCAGGAATCTTTAACAAATCCCCTCCCCAATAGTTTCTAGACCATTAGATTGAGGATTTTTAAAAACCTGTGTTTTAATTTTCAGAGTACGTGTATAGGTTTGTTCTATGGATAAACTGCATGTCACAGGTGTTTTGTGTACAGACTATTTTGTCACTCAGGTAAGAAGCGTGCTACACGATCGGTAGTTTTTTGATCATCACCATCCTCCCATCCTCCACACTCCGGTAAGAACTCATGTCTGTTGTTTCTTCCTTTGTGCCTATCTTCACTCAATATTTGGCTCACACTTGTAAGTGAGAACATGCAGTATTTGTTTCTCTGTTTCTGTGTTTCTCTGCTTGGGATAATGGCCTCTGGCTCCATCCATGTTGCTGCAAAGGACATTATCTCATTCTTTTTTTATGGCTGCATAGGACAATGTAATGCTAACCCAGCCCAATGAGAATTGATAGAATTTGGTCATAGGTATTTAAAATGCGCCTCTATTTATTCTGTTAGATGGCCAAATGCATAATAAGTGTGTGACCCATGACCAGGGGTTTCTCTCACAGAAAACATGTTTGTATTGGAAAACAACCTTGTGGCTCTGAACTGCATCTGGTTTACTCTTACTAAAATAACCAGTCTCTAGGAAAGTCCTGACTTGAAAAGAAATTCAGGTATATTTTTCAGATGAGACATAGAGGAGTCAACTCAACAAAACACATGAAATAACCGATTTAGTGTATTACTTACAGATCCCAGAGAGAGCAGAGCAGAATGCCTCAGATGGCCAAAGGGGGAGCCATTCTGGACACATACTCACACGGCTGAGGGAGGGGCCTATAGTTGAGGCCTTTATTGGCGTCCAGTGTGTTATTGAAGCAACCTTCTTACAGAGGGTTCTAACTGTGGGTTTACAGGAAGCAAGCATGAATCCCATAGAGCCACACTGATAAAAAGGTGGTCACCGCGGCATATTTGCACAGCCCACATGAGGTATGGATGGTCAGGGGGAAAGTCAGATGCTTCATCTAGCTATCTCATAAGGAGGGGTTGTATAAAGTAGATATCTAGAACAACTGCATAGAGAAAGTGGGAGGGATTGGAGAACTGGAAAATGTGTCAAAGGTGTTAAGTCCTGCTTCTGGTATGACCAAGGTAAACATAATTCAAAATAGATGCTGAGGCAACATAAAACTATAACATTAAAAAATTAAAATCATATAAAGTAGAACTTAACAATAGTACTCTAATAATTTCACATATATTATAGCTAGGTAGAAGGTAATTGAAGTGGGCTAATTTATATAAAACTATGTTTGCAAAAGTCTTCTTGAGCCAGGCGCGGTGGCTCACAACTGTAATCCCAGCACTTTGGGAGGCCTACGCGGGCAGATCAGACCAGCCTGACCAACATGGTAAAACCCTGTCTCTGCTAAAAATACAAAAATTAGCCAGGCGTGGTGGCGTGTGCCTGTAATCCCAGCTACTCAGGAGGTTGAGGCAGGAGAATCACTTGAACTGGGAGGCGGAGGTTGCATTGAGCCTGAGCCGAGATCATGCCACTGCACTCCAGCCTGGGCAACAAGAGTGAAATTTCATCTCAAAAAAAAAAAAAAAAGAAGAAGAAGAAGAAGAAGAAAAAAGAAAAAGAAAAAGTCTTCTTGACTAGGCATGGTGACTCATGCCTAGAATTGCAGCAATTTGGAAAGCTGAGGTGGGAAGATTGTCAGGAGTTCAAGACTAGCCTAGGCAACACAGCGAGACCCCAACTCTACAAAAACAAATTTTTTTTCAAAGTGACTGGGCACGGTAGCACATGCCTGTAGTCCCAGCTACTCAGAAGGCTAAAGCAAAAGGATCCCTTGAGACCAGGAATTGGAAGTTGCTATGAGATATGATCACACCACTATATTCCAGCTAAGGCAATACAGCAAGACCCTATCTCTTAAATAATAATAATAATGATGATGATGATAATAATAGACCAGAATTCAGCAGGCAAGTCACTATGATATCACACTGGGAAATGAGCAGTCACAGAAAAAATATAGTGTGTTCCATTATTGCTAGAGGACATATTTTCACATCTTTCAAACACATATGTACTATAGTTTAGATCTTTGGCCCCCCAAACTTCCTGTCACAAATTGATCCCCAATGTTGGAAGTGGGGCCTGATAGGAGGTGCTTGAATTTTGGGGGAAATCCCTCAAGAATGGCTTGGTGGTGTTCTCATGGTAATGAGTACTCACTCTGCTAATTTCGAGGAGAGCTGGTTGTTGAGAAGAGCCCAGCATTTGCCCTTCTCTTGCTTCCTCTCTCACCATGTGATCTCTGCACACACAAGCTCCCCTTTTCTTTCTGTCATGAGTAGAATCAGCTTGAGAACCCAGTCAGAAGGAAGTGTTGGTGCCATGCTTCCTGTACAGTGCGTAGAACTGTGAGCTAAATAAACTTCTTTTCATTATAAATTACCCAGACTCAAGTATTCCTTCCTAGCGATACAAATGAACTAAGACAAAATGCATCTTAAAATTGATAGTGTCAAAATGCTATTGGTCAAAATACAGACTTTCTGTGGTTGTCCTTATACGAATGCACATGAACCTGTCCTGGAAACCTTCCATTGACACCTTCTTTTAATATCATCAACACAAAACTTGCAGAGGAGCTGTCAGTAGGTTGGAAAGATAATCTCACAGAGTGTTGCATAGGGATCTCACAAGAAATGAAATGTCACCAAAGCATTTGGTTAACACAGAAGATGATAATGAGGGGACAATCATAAAGAAGATGAATAGTGACTCCGAAGAGGTGCATCTGAATGAAAGAAATTTAGCAATACCTTTCTTTTTCTTTTCTTTTCTTTTTTTTTTTTTTTTTTTTTGAGACAGAGTCTTGCTTTGTTGCCCAAGCTGGAGTGCAATGGCGTGATCTCGGACCACTGCAACTTCTGCCTCCTGGGGTCAAGCAATTCTCCTGCCTCAGCCTCCCAAGTAACTGGGATTACAGGCACAGGCCATGACACTCCGCTAATTTTTGTATTTTTAGTAGAGATGGGGTTTCACCATGTTGGCCAAGCTGGTCTCGAACTCCTGACCTCAAGTGAACCTCCCAAAGTGTTGGGATTACAGGCGTGAGCCACCGCCCTGGGCAACAATACCTTTCTTAACGTGATTTGCTTATATTTGCATCTCATTGAATAGGAGTGATATAAAACAAATATCCACGTTTTTATATATTGAAAAGAGTTATTGTCATTAATTGTGAGGTAAAAATTATAAGGCATAGGAAGTATTTGTACCATATCTTGTCAATAATTTTATTCCTTTGCTGTGGCATAAAATAATGATGTATTTTGCAATTGATACAAAAAATACATTTAAATTACTTAGAAAACACTGTCAGTGTTAGCATACTGATGTTGTGATTACTATAGAGCTGATATTTATCTACAGGCATTATGTATCATTAGTTTATTCATTCCTCCCAAAATATCAAAAGGTACGTTCTACTACCACTCCTATGTACAAGTTCTGAATTTGAGCTAAACCCCTGCAAAAAAAGGAATAGAACCTGCTCCAATATGTCTCCATAGTCCTTGCTCTCATAAACTATGTTATAAAATGTTTTTCTGTTAAATTGTGACTACATTGTAGGTCTAATTTAGTAAATCTTATGCTAGCCCATACTCATGAAGATATTTTCCTAACATAGGTTGTAAATACTATATTAAACTGTATTTGTATTTGGGTCTATGATGCACCTGCAATTAATTTTATGTGTAATGTGAAGTTAAAGGTACATTTAACTTCCTCCAGTGAATATTGATTTCCTGGAATGTTGATTGTAAAAGCCATCTTTCTACTAATAATTGCTCTTATTACTTATTTGCATTTATATTATTTTGTCTGTTTTGAGCTTTCCTTTATTTCATTGGTTCACTTTTCTATCTGTGCAAACATTACATTGTCTTAATTACTAAGAGTCTTCATTTAATCCAAGAATTTTCCACCCACAGCCCTTTAGCCTATTGTGGTGTTCTAAAAAGAAGAAAGAGGCGAGTAAATCCTGGATGCCTTGCTCCTACACCAATATTTCCAGCTGTACCTTGAAATAAAAGGATTTAGAACTTGAGAACATTGCTGTTGTTGCTTATGTCTCTAATGTTCTCAAGAATCTTAGACAATCCCTGAACACTGCTCCCCGCTTTATTTGTTTAGTACAGTCCTAGTGAAATAAATTAGATGTCAAGGCTCCTCATTATGTTTGCCTGGTTTTTGGAACCTGGGGGACTTTATACTCCTCCAGCAACAGCCAGAGGTGGCAGAGACCTGTCAGTCATTCCCTGGGTGCCTCCGGCGCAAGCGCAGTTGTCCTCCTGCTGCCGACCACGAATGCGGTGCTCCTGCTGCAGACCACGCCTACCAAGGGCCTGCCTCAGCCACTGCAGCTGAGCTCAGGGCCTTCTGTGGGGTTTGCGGGGGGGCAAGGTCAGCTGCCCACTGCCCTCCCTCTGGGGCTATTTGAGGAATGCGGTCCTTTTGCATAAGAAAGTCTTTTCTCTGCAATAATTGTGTTCGCTGATCAGTGACACCTTCCTGGTAACATTTCATATTGCTTCTTTGAAAGTGGGGGTGCAGATATCTTTGAAACTTGCATGCGGTTGCCTTTTTTTTAATCACATAAACATCATTTAAAACCAATTCATATTTTGTATTGTGTATTAATGCCTTTCATTCCTGAATTTTAAAATGCTGTCATAATTATTTTTTGAAATACACACAATTGTTTTCATCTTTTCAATCATCTTTCTTTAGTAATTAAATGAAAATAGCACTTTTATTAGGAACGATAGATGTTACATATTCTCTGTTTAATGTTTTCCGGAAATTTGCTATGAAATACAGCTGTTGAAAAAGAGAGGGACAGAGACTTTCCTGGGAGCCACAGGACAAAATTTACTTACAATCGTAGGCTTAAAGAAGCTATGATAGTTTAAATTACGTGGCTTAGTTGGTTCTTATTGTGGAAGGTGCACAAGGAATTAATTTATGTAGACAGAACACTTAGACCCCCATTTTGAATGCAGAGACAGCTACTTTGCTACTGTGCAAATGAATGTCATCATATTGTTTGTTTTTCTCCTTACCCAAAAGCTATAGACGTTGGCTTGCACATTTGAGTATTTTCACTTTGGTTTTGTAAATGGCTGCTTGACTTGCCTTCCTACAGAAAATCTGTAATATAGGGATGTATTATTTTCTTACTCCTTGATGAGTGAGTGATTAGTTTGCACTGAAATAAAAATGCCACTCAGGAAATGTCATACATCTTCAAGCAGCATATATTTTAATAGTATTGTCTTGTAGAAAGGGAATTACAATCTTTATTTCTTTGATATCAATGAGCAAACTATTTTTTAAATTTTTATATGTTCATTTTTATTGACTCAGTCAATAGTTTACCCATTTTTTAGTTTTTACCTGCTCCATTAATGTCCATTGTTTTAGGCTGACCCTTTGATACTCCTCATATATCGTTTGTATGTAACTAGATGGCAAGTAAAGAGAGGATTCCTCATCCTAGGTTAAACACTGACTTCCTCTTGAAGAAACAACTTAGGGGTCCAAAAAGCAGGCTAGGAATTGTTTAGGTTCTGCAATATGAATTGTGCAAATGCCCACAGGATTGAATTGAGAGAAACACATTCTCTAATGAAAGACGCATTCCTGCAGGGTGGATCTATGAGACTCAATAGCAAATGGCTGTTATACAAGTAATGAAATCCTCAATTTTATGGTCTAAAAGCGATTCTGGAGGGCACTTATTTAAGACACATGAGATGTGATAAAGCAATGGACCAAGAGCATTGATAGTTTATGGATATTTTTATTCCAAATTATTGATAGAGCTTTGTTTGCCAGGCAGTGCTGCAGTCAGGCACTCGGGGTTTCATACTCTATACAGAACATTTTAAGGGCAGATCTTGGTTAATTTTTTTAAGTAACCCTCATCTTCATTCTTTTATTGTATTATGACCTCATGCCATTAACCTTAAATTTCACCACAGATTTAGAAGAACTTAATAGTCAATGAAACCAGATAGATAATGGTATTTATGTAATGAAGGACAAGGGAAAGATGATTCCCAAATCTGAAGGAAACTAGAAGTTTTCTGGGGAAACAAATAGAGGAGATAAGATTTACTAGTTTCTTCTTCATTGATAAGAATTGTGTTCTGTTCTGATAAATGGAAAGCTCCACTGGAATTACAGATGCTCCTCAACTTAAGTTGGGGCTACTTCCCAATAAACCCAACATAAATTGAAAACATCACCAGTCAAAAATGTGTTTAACATGCCTACCTTACTGAGCATCATACCTTAGTCTAGCCTGTCTTAAGAGTGCTCAGAACGCTTATATTTACCTACATTTGTACAAAATAATCTAACAGAAACCATATTTTATAATAAAGTCTTAAATATCTCATGTAATTTATTGAATACTGCAATGAAAATGAAAAACCGAATGGTTGTATGGGTACTCGAAGTACAATTTCTACTGAATGTGTATTGCTTTCTCACAATTATAAAGTTGAGAAATCTTAAGTCATACCTCAGGGATTGCCTTTATTGCACAATACAGGTTTATCGGACACATATACCAACAAATCATAGGAAAGTCAGGTTTGGGTCTGGGGGAGTGGTTAAACCTACTTATACACACTTCCTTCCTCTCTATTGGGCTGCCTTTATCCTTGGGATTGTTGCAAGATGGCTGTGTCATGTAAAGGGCTGTGTCTTTTAGCATCGTGAATGAGATAAAAGAGTTGAAGGCCAACTTCATTCAAATGTCTTCTCGATGTATCTTTCCCTTTTTCTCCTGGACTGCTACTGTAGTTCTGTGATCCATGTCTCTGTAGAAAATGGCTGGCGTAAGTCAAACCTTTCTGACTGGGCGCTGTCATGATTACTTTCTCCCGCTGTTAACACTGTACTTGGAGGTCTTGATGGAATTGGGCAAACTTGTTCTTTCAGACCCTCAGTTTCATCCCAACACAAAACGCTCCAAAAGTCCTTGCTACTCCACAGCAGGGAACTCTCTTGAAGCAGTAACATGAGGAAATAATGGGCTTGCAAGGCTGCCTCACATCCCTCAGGTATCATTGTGCTCATTGCCTGATGTACTGTGTCTTGCCAATCATTGTTCCACGTAATTTACCCATTCTTGGTTTTTACATTGGTTAAGGCATGTATAAACCCTATTCGTTTTTCTACAGCATTTGGATTCATACCTTCTGAAATTACTTGACGATTACTGTTCCTCTGGTTGTTTGCTTCTAGTTGGCAATACAAAGAAACAATGTGAATGAAACTCATAAAGAAAAACCTGTGATTGAATGGGTGTGTGTAACACTAGAGGGAAGGTCAGAGTTGGTCTATGCATGGGTATAGGTAAGAGTCTCAGTGGGTGTCAGCCACTGCGTGTCAACGAATCAGATATTTAAGATGGATCTAAAAGAAAGGTAATATCTCTGCCAATTAAACTACAGTCATGCATTAATTAATGACAGATACAGTCTAAGAAGTGAATTTTTAGGTGATTTTGTCATTATAAGAACAGTGTAGAAAGTACTTACACAAACTTAGATGATATAGCCTACTACATGACTAGGCTATATGGCAAAGTGTGTTGCTTCTAGGCTACAAACCTTTACTGAACTGTAAGCAATGATAACACAATGGTAAATATATATGTGTATGTATGCATATATATAAATACTGTGTGTATACATATGGTATGTATATATATACACATACACACACATACATATATACATATACTATAATAAAAATAAGATATAAAACTTTTTTTTAACTGTTCCTGCTGTTTAAAGCAGATATCATGAGTGGATTTTGCAGAACTGGAAGTTCCTCCAGGTGAGTGAGTGGGTGAGTTGTGAGTGAAGGTGAAGGTCTAGGACATTACTGTACACTACTGTAGACTTAAGAAACACTGTGGGCTTAGGCTATACTAAATTTATTTTTAAAACCTGAGGTAGGCCAGGCACAGTAGCTCACATCTATAATCCCAGCACTTTGAGAGGTTGAGGCAGGCGGATCATGAGGTCAGGAGTTTGAGACCAACCTGACCAATATGGTGAAACCCTGTTTCTACTAAAAATACAAAAATTAGCTGGGCATGATGGCACACGCCTGTAATCTCAGCTACTCAGGAGGCTGAGGCAGGAGAATCACTTGAACCCAGGAGGCAGAGGTTGCAGTGAGCCGAGATTGTGCCACTGTACTCCAGCCTGGGTAACAAAGTGAGACTCCATCTCAAAAATAAAATAAAATAAAATAAATTAATTAATTAATTTTAAAAACTTGAAGTAATAATGACATTATGATTGCTACAATGTCACAAGATAAGAGAAAATTTCAACTCCATTGCAATCTTATGGGACCAGCAACATGTATATGGTCTGTTGTTGACCAAAATGGCCCTTATGTGGTACATGACTCTATACACATAACAGCCCATTTTATATTTATGGAAAAAGCCCTTCTAGAATTATAAAATCACAAGTTTTACTCACATAAAAATTAACACAATATTGAGATTAACTCATAAATGAAATTACAAAAATCTTAAAATTTTGATTATAATAGTTCTAAAGAAGATTTTAATCCAGAGAAATGGGTGTCTTCACATAACCCTCTGTGGCATAAAGAGTAATGGCAATGAAACATTTCTTAATAAAAGAGGCTGCATGATTGTCAGTGTGATTTGCACCTTCCTGTTGACATCCATTCTGTAAGTGTTGAATGCAGGTCATCTTACCTGAAGGTGACAACAGAAGATTTCACTACAAGATCATGCATGTGCCCTCAATAACATCACGTCATTGATGCCACCAGGGTAACAGCTATTGTGATAAAATTTGAAAAATAAACATATGCTAAAAATGTAGAAAGATAGTAAGTAATAAGCATTTGATTTCTTGGGCCCAGGAATTGGAGGCTGCTATGCTCTGTGACCACAACTATGAATATCCATTGAGCTGCAGCCTGAGAAATATAGCTAGACTCCATCTTTAGAAAAGTAAATAACTAAATAAATGTTTGAAAATATTTAGCAAGGGAGCCAAACTAATGTAGCTGAATCTTGGAAATCAAGAAAAAAATTGTTGGTTTAAAAGGGCAAAACTGTCCAGATAGAAAGAACAGGTGCAGATGAGGATAGAGCAGCGTGGCCCAGGAGAGGGGCTAAGCAGTGGACTAAGGATGGGGAGGCTGGAGAAGAGGCTGAGGGGAGTCACATCTTGTCCTGAGATGAAAAGGGGAAAAAAGAAACATGTTCATCTTCAAGCGCATACTCTCTTCAGATTAAAGGAAAGTTTTTAGTTTCTTGGGAAGCAGACAAAAATATAGGTGAGGAGTTTGAGAGATTCATTAATTTCTTTGTGAAATTCAACATAAAGGAAGATATTCTGTGTTGCTTTTTGTTCACTATATGTGTGGGGCTCACAGGGAAGCAACACAGACAAAGTTTCCAAATTCTCAGATGTTAAAGACCAGTGGGGATTCAGAAAACTCGACAGAAACTAAACTGCAAGTGGAAGAACTGCCCTTGGGAGCCCAGAGGACAAGTTTCAGGCCTGGACTGGGATAGGCAAGGGAGGTCTCGAGGAGGAGGAGCGTTGGAGGAGATGCTGGAGAGTGAGGACCACTGAGTCCAGCAAACGGGGCAGGGAAAAGGAAGAGGAAACAGTGTGTCCATGGCACAGGCCAGGGCATGAAAGGAGGGTGGTGGGTTAGAAGGACCACTGGGATAATACATGAGGAGGCAGGAGCTGGAAGGGCAGACCATGGAGGGACTGGGCATGCGGGTGAGGGTACCAGGCAGCTCAGAAAGTGATGCAGGGGCCCCTCTCTGAGGACTGCATTCTGTGGGGAGGGATTTGAATGCCTCAGTTCTTTTATGAAATGTTATCCCCAATCCATATTCCTGAATCCTTTTGATTCAGGAACCAGTCAGAACAGGTGAGGGTGGCCCCAGTCCACTGTGCAGGACCATTAGCATTGCCAGGAGGGGTTGGTGCTGAGGACAAAAGAGAGTGAAACGGGGCAAAGAGCTGTCTTTCCCATCTGTCGTTTTGCAGATGTAAGTGGGATCCATGATCTGGAAATTCACAGAGGCCCGCTCACCACCACCTGATGAAAAATACACCACAGGGTGAGAGCATCCTAACAGCAAACTGCAAATGAGGCGGGTTTGCAGCTGCACAGAGAAGGGACCCCAGGTAAGCTACATGGGCAAGGCGGGCAGAGGACTCCAGGGATGGTAGCAGTGGGTCTTTATGAAATTATTCTCTGAGGGCATACACATGTTTGTCAATGTATGTGCATGACCCCTTGTATGTTGATGTTGACATACAAACCTCACAATTTTCTCATGTTTCTCAGACCATAGCATGTTATCTTGACTTTATTCTTTCTACCACGTAACCATGCCTTGTATACCTAGCAATACTTAACGTTTATTTTTGGTGGATTATTCATAGTTAATGCATTTCCTGACTTAGTAGCCAAATGAAAATGCCTTGCTTTGCATGCCTTTGGTTGATCATTTCTGAAGATTTTTGTCCCTGAATTCAGTGGGAGTCACCTCTCCATGTTCCCAAGGGTCCTGTTGGGACTGTTACATTATCCTACTTAATTTTGGGCTTGTATGTCTTGGAAAATATGAAACTATCAATATTCACTTGAAAATTCCAGATGCTTTATCTTTTACTTTGTTTTTGCCATGTTTCCAATATTATATATTTTCTCCCACTTACTTTGGATTTAATTTCTCTGCTTCCTTTTACAGTATAAATTTAGATGTTTGAATTTTAGATTTCAACTTTTCTAATATATACACACTCAATGCTGTAATTTTCCTCTAAGCTTCCTTGTTGTAGCCAACAAATTTTGATAAGGTGTGTTTTCCTTTACATTTAGTACAACATTTTTTAAAATTTTTCTCATGAGATTTCTTTGACCCATGTGTTATTTGGAAATGAATTATTTACTCTCCATGTATTTTGCAATTCACCAGTTTTTAAAAATTGATTTCTAGCTTAATTCTGTTGTGGTTTGAGTGCATACATTGTATAATTCTGATTCTTTGAAATGGTTTCAGGTATGTTTTATTGAGGACGATGTGGTGCATCTTGACGAGTGGTCTTTGTGTTTGAGTTCAATGTGTGTTCTGCCCGTTGTTGGATAAAGAAGTCTGTAGATGTCAATTTTATCCAATTGATTGATGATATTGTTGAGTTCAACTATGTCCTTACTGATTTTTTCTTCTTGGTGGATCTGTCTATTTCTGATAGAGGAGTGTTGAAAGTCTCCAACTATAATAGTGGATTCATCTATTTCTTCTTGTGGTTTTAACAGTTTCTGCCTCACATAGATTGATGCTCTGTTGCTCTGTTGTTACATGCATACATATTAAGGACCATTTATTTTCTTGGAAAATTGATCCCTTTATTATCACATAAGGTCTTTATCCCTGACAATTTTCTTTTATTTACATTACATTCTTTCTGAAGCTAATAAAGCTATGCCTGCTTTCTTCTGGGTACTGTTAGCGAGGTACATTTTCTTTCATTCATTTACTTTTATATGTCTTTTATGAATTGACAAATAAAATCTGGGGTATTTACTATGTAAAATCTTCACATCACCTTCAAACATGATGTTTAAAGAATAATATACATTGTGAAGTGATAAATTCTCGCTAAGAACGTATGTGTTACCTCACACAGTTATTTTTTGTGGCAAGAACACTTTACATCCACTCTTTCTTCATTTTTCATAATGCAATTTATTGTTAACTATACTTACCATGTTGTACAATACATCTCTTGATCTTTTTCCTCCTATCTAACTGAAATTTTGTACCCTTCACAATCATCTACCCAATCTCATCCCCAACCACCCTTAGGCCCTAGTACCCACCGTTCTACTTTGTATTTATATAAATAAGCTTTTTTAGATTCCACTTACACATGGGTTCATGTGGTATTTGTCTTTCTCTTCCTGGCTTATTTCACTTAACATATTGCCATGCAAATTTCATGCTGCCTCCAATGACAGTATTTCTCCCTTTTTAAGGCTGATAATATCCTGTTTTGCATATACACTACATTCTTTTTATCCATTCATCTGTTGATGGGCACTTAGGTGGATCCCACACTTGGCTATTGTGACTAATTCTGGAATGAACGTGGGAGTGCAGATACCTATCCAACACACTGGATAGTCATGAAATCTCCCAAGGCAGATTTTATTACTCTTGGATATATACCCAGTAATAAGACTGCTGGATCAAAGGGTAATCCTATTGTTATTTTTTTAGGATCCTTCACACTTTTTTCCATAGTTACTATATTGTACTAATTTACATTCCCACCAGCAGTATGCAAGTGTTCCCTTTTCTCCCCATCAACACTTACTAACTTTTGTCTTTTAAAATAGCCATTCTAACACGTGTGAGATGATATCTCATTGATTTTAATTTGCAATTGTCTATGTATGTCTTCATATTTACAGAGATTTCCAATATACAGGATATAATTGGGTCTTTTTTTAGATCTACTCTGACAATGTGTCTTTAATTGGTGCATTGCAACCATTGTTACTCAAAGTGATTACTGACATGCTTGTGAGAGGCGAGGCCAGCTGGACTTCCTGGGTAGAGTGGGGACTTGGGGAACTTTCCTGTCTTACAAGAGGATTGTAAAACACACCAATCAGCGCTCTGTAAAATGCACCAATCAGCGCTATGCAAAACGCACCAATCAGTGCTCTGTAAAATGCACCAATCAGCGTTCTGTAAAACGCACCAATCAGCAGGATTCTAAAAGTAGCCAGTCGAGGGGAGGGTTGAAGAAAGGGCGCTCTGATAGGACAGAAATGGAACATGGGTGGGGACAAAAGGGAACAAAAGCTGGCCACGCCAGCCAGCAGTCGCAACCCACTGGGGTCCCTTCACAGGGCGTGGAAGCTTTGTCCTTTTGCTCTGCACAATAAGCCTTGCTACCGATCGCTCTTTGGGTCCATGCCATCTTGAACTAAGAGTCCAGGGTCAGTTCAACTTGGTGGAGAAAGCTGGCAGTTAGATGAAAAATATACGCAGACTTGCTGCAGCTGTACAGATAACGAACGTAGCAACTCAAAAGATGATGAAAACAGAGTAGAAATGAGAATGATGCCTGGAGCTTGGTTCCGGGCTTTGCTGTGGTGTTAGGTGGTCACAGAGCAGCTTATTGAGAGTTTATGTCCATGCCTCCTGCTAACAGTAGATACTTGATTAGGATGTGAACAGAATGTTTACCTGGTTTTTACTTATAGCACTTGGATTACTAGTATTAGAATCTTAGCCCTTTGGAGACAGAAAATTCTTCGATTCTGTGTTTTCAGAGTCTAGGATAATTCGTCCGGCCTCACTGGTGAGAATATGTAGGTGTTGAACTAATGCACGGATTAAACTGTAAGGGCAAAGAAAAAAGTTTCCCTTTGTCCTCTGAAGGTTCAGTGAAAAATTAACTGGCAAAAGGAAGATTAATAGAAGGAAACGTATGTAAAATTTTATTTTAAATTGCATAGGGAGGGAACCACAAAAGAATGATGACCCAATGAGGTACACAAGTTTATATATCTGTTTGTATAGAGGAAGGAGGAGATGTGGAACGTTGACTATTATTTTAAGAGGCAATAGACGGTCAAGGAGAATGAACAGACCCAGGAGGCAGGAAGCAGACGTTAGGGGAGGGTGAGGTGCAGAGCTACACAGGAAGAGAGGTTATTGTTTAATGCAAATTAAGTCCTCCAGATAATCTCTTGGAGCTGACCTCAAAAGAATAGATGGTAAGTTTGTCCGGGCTGGTGAGGACTTCCAGCCTCTTGATCTTTCCTGGTTACTTGATGAGATCCCTGGGAAGGGTGTTCAAGAGCATTGCATTTATTTATTTATTTATTTATTTATTTATTTATTTATTTATTTATTTATTT
>NC_045439.1:159521011-159524566 GCF_002776525.5 Piliocolobus tephrosceles
TTTATTTATTTATTTATTTATTTATTTATTTATTTATTTATTTATTTTTTCTGATGGAGTCTCCCTCTGTCACCCAGGCTGGAGTGAAGCGGCGCGATGTCGGTTCACTGCAACCTCCACCTACCAGGTTCAAGCGATCCTCTTGCCTCAGTCTCCTGAGTAGCTGGGATTACAGGCACCTGCCATCACGCCCGGCTAATTTTTGTATTTTTAGTAGGAACGGGGGTTTCACCATGTTGGACAGACTGGTCTCCAACTCCTGACCTCGTGATCCACTCGCCTTGGCCTCCCAAAGTGCTGGGGTTACAGGCATGAGCCACCGTGCCCTACCTGTAAATGCCCGGCCCATTGTATTTCTTTTGTAAAGAAGCTTGCTTGGTCAGATAAGGAAATTTCAGAGAGAGACTCTTCCTGGGCTTGAGGGTAGGAAACAAAATTAGAGGGACCTTCATTCTGAGGCAAATTCTAAGACTTCTCAGCATGACAAAGCACCAGTCTTTGGTGTATCTGAGCCCAAACAAAATAAACTGATTTGTGTATGAAGAATGGAGCCTACAGCTCAGACAGAAAATCAATCCTTATTGACTCAATTTTCAACTTCATCTGGATTACCAGATGCACAGTGTGAAAATAAGTCATTTGCCAGCCTGAGCAACATAGCGAGAGCCCGTCTCTATAAAAAGTGTAAAAAATTAGCTGAGCATGGTAGTAAGCATCTTTGTCCTAGCCACTCTGCAGCCTGAGATGGGAGGATCACTTGAGGTTACAGTGAGCTGTGATCATGATCAGATCACCACACTCCAATCTGGCTACAGAGTGAAACCTTGTCTCTAAATATATATATATATATATAATATATAGCATATATATAAATATATATATTTTATAGAGCATATATAGCATATAAAATATATAGATATATATGAAATTAGTTATTTGTATTCAAAGCATCAAATAAAATTTTGTTTTAATTTTCTAAAAATTTACAAGTAACATATATAGGTATGCTGTTTTTCTTCTTATATGTGACTACATTACTTTAGGGGCTCCAAAATATCATTTACTAGCTCTAGTAAATGTGCATTGTCACATTTTGTCCAATTTTGTCCAAACTTTAATCAAATGCCTAAGAATTTAAAATTACCTCAATTACCTCAAATTTTCCAAACTTTAATCAAATGCCTAAGAATTTAATATTACCTCAATTTTGTAGAAGCAAATCACAGCTTATCATTTTAGATGTTTTACTTACTTATGAGTCTACCATTTCCCACCTTACTGTTGTTTCTGGCCTGCCTGCGGCAGTATTGCCATTCACTGGAACGTGCCTCCGTAGGAGGAGCATCCTGATGTGTTTAGGAATACTATTCAGATCATTCCCCATCGGAGTTGTCTATTCTGTTTCTCCCTCTCATCCCTATAATGAATGCATACATTCTTTCTGTTTGTTTGGTAATTATTGGGTCATTTAAAATGAAGACTATGAAATGAGAACAGAACCACTGACCGAAATGTACAATTTTTTAAACATACTATGAGGAAGAAAGTTCCAGAACCTAAGCGCAGAGTATGTTACTAATCCAGAGAGAAAGTATATTTAAGAACAACCGGAGTGGTCAGGAAGTCAATTTCTTTTATCTTTTTTTAAATTTTTTTTTTTTTAATAGAGACAGGGTCTTGCTTTGTTGCCCAGGCTGGTCTTGAACTCCTGGGCTCAAGCAATCTTCCCTCTTCAGTTTCCCAAAGGGATCAGTTTCTGAAGTAAGATGATGAGTGTGTTGATTCCTTGAGCATTGTCTTAATATGCTACAGCTACCAGGCCAGGCGCGGTGGCTCACGCCTGTAATCCCAGCACTCTGGGAGGCTGAGGCGGGTGGATCACAAGGTCAGGAGATCAAGACCATCCTGGCTAACACGGTGAAACCCCATCTCTACTAAAAATACAAAAAAAAAGAATTAGCCAGGCATGGTGGCAATGCCTGTAGTCCCAACTACTCGCAAGGCTGAGGCAGGAGAATGGTGTGAACCCAGGAGGTGGACCTTGCAGTGAGCCAAGACCACGCTAGCCTGGGCAACAGAGCAAGACTCTGTCTCAAAACAAACAAACAAACAAAAAATATGCTACTGCTACCATAACAAAGTACCAGAGACTGGGTGGCTTAAGCAACAGAAGTTGATGTTCTGGAGGCTGTAACTTCAAGGGAAAGTTTAGCAGGATTGTATTCTTTGTGACCTCTCTACATGGCTGGCAGATGGCTACCTTCTCTCTGTGCTCTCACCTCCTCCTTCCCCTGTGCTCACACATCCCTGGTTCTCTCATCCAAGCATTCTATTCTTATAGGGACACCAGGCAGGCTGGATTTGGCCCACCCTAATGACCTCATTTACCTTAATCACCTCCTTGAAGGCCCTATGTTCAAACAGTCACATTCTGAGACACTGTGGGTTAGGGCTTTGCAGGGGAGAAAAATAATACCTTTCCTCCATCTGTCGCAGAGTTCATGGCTGAGTCCCCATAACAAAATCCAGATTAGCAAAAGAAAAGTATACAAATGCATTTTCTTTTTTTGAGACAGAGTCTTGCTGTGTTGCCCAGGCTGGAGTGCAGTGGTGGGATCTCTGCTAACCACAACCTCTGCATCCTGGGTTCAAGCGATTCTGCTGCCTCAGTCTCCCGAGTAGCTGGGACTACAGGCACCCACCACCACACCCAGCTAATTTGTGTATTTTTAGTAGAGATGGGGTTTCACCATGTTGGCCAGGCTGGTCTCAAACTCCTGACCTCAGGTGATCCGCCCTCCTCAGCCTCCCAGAGTGCTGGGATTACAGGCGTGAGCCACCACACCCAGCCACAAATGCATTTAATGTAAGTTTTATGTGACACAGGAGACTGGAAATGAAAACTCAGACATCTAGGGAGAACTGCATTTTTATGAACAGTCATGCAGAAGTATGATTGAAGGACAAAAGGGTATGATCTAATGGAAGTAAACTGGGAGGAACTTACCAAGGTCTGTTACCTTGGTCTGACTGTTGAGGTTCTTCTTGGCCTCCAGGTTTGACATTCCTTCCCTGTGGGCATAGGGCAGAATACCTGTCACATGAGGGTCTTCAGGAGAGAAGAGGTGGGAGAGGTCATTCAAACCTTTCTCCCTCTGGCGTTTTCTGTCTCCTCCAGCTTAAAATCCTCAGTGTGGCAGGGTGCCATATATTGGGGTAGTATTTCCTGTACCCCAGTAGCTAAGTGTATAACTCTTAGCCATAACAAGCATGAATAGAGATTTCAAGCCACAGAAGGAAGCCAAGGACTACCGAGAGGTAAAGATGTCCAAAGGTAACTCTGGTGAAAAGAATGAACTCCTTGTACAGCTGTGAGTGGGAGTTTGGGCAAACGATAAGTCTGAACCTACCTGTAGGTGGGACTCTTTAACCATTTTATATTTATGCAGAACGAGTAAATGGAAAACTCCCATGGAAAAACACGAATCATATAACTTGGGAGCTACTGATTGTTTGTTTGTTTGTTTGTTTGTTTGTTTGTTTGTTTGTTTGTTT